>NW_027620868.1:0-20000 GCF_964198595.1 Lampetra fluviatilis
CACTCACTCACCCACTCACCCACCCACTCACTCACTCACTCACCCACTCAGCTACTCACTCACCCACTCACTCACCCACTCACTCACCCACTCACTCACTCACTCAGCTACTCACTCACCCACTCACCCACCCACTCACTCACCCACTCACTCACTCACCCACTCACTCACTCACTCAGCTACTCACTCACCCACTCACCCACCCACTCACTCACCCACTCACTCACCCACTCACTCACCCACTCACTCACTCAGCTACTCACTCACCCACTCAACCACCCACTCACTCACTCACCCACTCACTCACCCACTCACTCACCCACTCACTCACTCAGCTACTCACTCACCCACTCACCCACCCACTCACTCACTTACTCACCCACCCACCCACTCACTCACTCACTCACCCACTCACTCACCCACTCACTCACCCACTCACTCACCCACTCACTCACTCACCCACTCACTCACCCACTCACTCACTCAGCTACTCACTCACCCACTCACCCACCCACTCACCCACCCACTCACCCACCCACTCACTCACCCACTCACTCACTCACTCAGCTACTCACTCACCCACTCACTCACTCACTCACCCACTCACCCACTCACTCACTCACCCAGCTACTCACTCACCCACTCACCCACCCACTCACCTACTCACTCACTCACCCACTCACCCACCCACTCACCCACCCACTCACTCACTCAGCTACTCACTCACCCACTCACTCACCCACTCACTCACTCAGCTACTCACTCACCCACTCACCCACTCACTCACCCACTCACTCACTCACCTACTCACCCATCTACTCACCCACTCACTGACCCACTCACCCACCCACTCACCCACCCACTCACCCACCCACTCACTCACTCAGCTACTCACTCACCCACTCACCCACCCACCCACTCACCCACTCACTCACCCACTCACCCACTCACTCACCCACTCACTCACTCAGCTACTCACTCACTCAACCACTCACTCACTCAGCTACTCACTCACCCACTCACCCACCACTCACTCACCCACTCACTCACCCACTCACTCACCCACCCACTCACCTACTCACTCACTCACCTACTCACCCATCTACTCACCCACTCACTCACCCACTCACCCACCCACTCACCCACCCACCCACTCACTCAGCTACCCACTCACTCACTCAGCTACTCACTCACCCACTCACCCACCCAATCACCTACTCACTCACTCACCTACTCACCCATCTACTCACCCACTCACTCACCCACTCACCCACCCACTCACTCAGCTACCCACTCACTCACCCACTCACTTACTCAGCTACTCACTCACCCACTCACCCATCTACTCACCACTCACTCACTCAGCTACTCACCCACTCACTCAGTCACCCACTCACTCAGTCATTCACTCACCCCACCCACCCACCCACCCACTCACCCACCCACCCACTCACCCACCCACCCACCCACCCACCCACTCACCCACCCACTCACCCACCCACTCACCCACCCACCCACTCACCCACTCACTCACCCACCCACCCACCCACTCACCCACCCACCCACTCACTCACACCACCCACCCACCCACTCACCACACACCCAGCCACTCACCCACCCACTCACTCACCCACTCACCCACCCACTCACTCACCCACTCACCCACCCACTCACTCACCCACCCACCCACCCACTCACCCACCCACTCACCCACCCACTCACTCACCCACCCACTCACCCACCCACTCACCCACTCACTCACTCACCCACCCACCCACCCACTCACTCACCCACTCACTCACCCACCCACTCACCCACCCGCTCACTCACCCACCCACTCACCCGCTCACTCACCCACCACCCACCCACTCACCCACCCACTCACTCACCCACTCACCCACCCACCCACTCACCCACCCACCCACTCACCCACCCACCCACCCGCTCACTCACCCACCCACCCACCCGCTCACTCACCCACCCACTCACCCACTCACTCACCCACCCACTCACCCACTCACTCACCCACCCACCCACCCACTCACTCACTCCACCCACCCACCACCCACCCACTCACCCACCCACTCACCCACCCACCCACCCACTCACCCACCCACCCACTCACCCACCCACCCACTCACCCACCCACTCACTCACCCCACTCACCCACCCACCCACTCACCCACCCACTCACTCACCCACCCACCCACCCACCCACTCACCCACCCACTCACTCACCCACCCACCCACTCACCCACCCACCCACTCACCCACCCACCCACCCACTCACCCACCCACTCACCCACTCACTCACCCACTCACTCACCCACTCACTCACCCACCCACTCACCCACCCGCTCACTCACCCACCCACTCACCCGCTTACTCACACCACCCACTCACTCACCCACTCACCCACCCACTCACCCACCCACCCACTCACTCACCCACTCACCCACTCACCCATTCACCCACTCACTCACCCACTCACTCACCCATTCACTCACCCACCCCACCCACCCACCCACCCACTCACTCACCCACCCACTCACCCACTCACCCACCCACCCACCCACTCACCCACCACCACTCACCCACCCACCCACCCACCCACTCACACCACCCACCACACCACTCACCCACCCACTCACCCACTCACCCACCCACCCACTCACCCACCCACTCACACCCACCCACTCACCACCACCACCACTCACTCACCACCACCCACCCACTCACCCACTCACCCACTCACTCACTCACTCACCCACCCACTCACTCAGCCACTCACCCACCCACTCACCCACTCACTCACCCACTCACCCACTCACTCACCCACCCCACCCACTCACTCACCCATTCACTCACCCACCCACTCACCCACTCACTCACCCATTCACTCACCCACCCACCCACCCACCCACTCACCCACCCACCCACTCACCCACTCACTCACCCACCCACCCACCCACCCACTCACCCACCCACTCACCCACCCACTCACTCACCCACCCACCCACCCACTCACCCACCCACTCACTCACCCACCCACTCACCCACCCACCCACTCACCCACCCACCCACCCACTCACCCACCCACCCACCCACCCACTCACCCACTCACCCACTCACTCACTCACCCACCCACCCACCCACTCACCCACCCACCCACTCACTCACCCACTCACTCACCCACTCACTCACCCACTCACTCACCCACCCGCTCACTCACCCACCCACTCACCCGCTCACTCACCCACCCACCCACTCACCCACCCACCCACCCACTCACCCACCCACCCACTCACTCACTCACCCACCTCACCCATTCACCCACTCACTCACCCACTCACTCACCCATTCACTCACCCACCCACCCACCCACCCACCCACTCACTCACCCACCCACTCACCCACTCACCCACTCACCCACTCACCCACCCACCCACCCACCCACCCACTCACCCACCCACCCACCCACTCACTCACCCACCCACTCACCCACCCACTCGCTCACCCACCCACCCGCTCACTCACCCACCCACCCACTCACTCACCCATTCACTCACACACCCACCCCCACCCACTCACCCACTCACTCACCCACTCACCCACCCACTCACCCACCCACCCACCCACTCACCCACCCACCCACTCACTCACTCACCCACCCACCCACCCACCCACTCACCCACCCACCCACTCACTCACCCACTCACCCACCCACTCACCCACCCACCCGCTCACTCACCCACCCACTCACCCACCCACCCACCCACTCACTCACTCACCCACCCACCCACCTACCCACTCACTCACTCACCCACTCACCCATTCACCCACTCACCCACTCACTCACCCATTCACTCACCCACCCACCCACCCACTCACCCACCCACTCACTCACCCACTCACCCACTCACCCACTCACCCACCCACCCACCCACCCACTCACTCACCCACCCACCCACCCACTCACTCACTCACCCACCCACTCACCCACTCACCCACCCACCCACCCACTCACTCACCCACCCACCCACTCACCCACCCACTCACTCACCCACCCACCCGCTCACTCACCCACCCACCCACTCACCCACTCACTCACCCACCCACCCACCCACTCACCCACCCACCCACCCACTCACTCACCCACCCACCCACCCACCTGCTCCACCCACCCACCCACCCGCTCACTCACCCACCCACCCACTCACCCACCCATTCACTCACCCACCCACCCACCCACTCACCCACTCACCCACCCACCCACTCACCCACTCACTCACCCACCCACCCACCCACTCACCCACCCACCCACCCACTCACCCACTCACTCACCCACCCACCCACTCACCCACCCACCCACCCACCCACCCACTCACCCACCCACCCACCCACTCACCCACTCACCCACCCACCCACCCACTCACCCACTCACCCACCCACCCACCCACTCACTCACCCACTCACTCACCCACCCACCCACTCACCCACTCACTCACCCACCCACCCACTCACCCACCCACCCACTCACCCACCCACCCACCCACCCACTCACCCACTCACCCACCCACCCACCCACCCACCCACTCACCCACCCACCCACCCACCCACTCACTCACCCAACCACTCACCCACTCACCCACCCACCCACTCACTCACCCACCCACTCACCCACTCACCCACCCACCCACCTTCCCACCCACCCACTCACCCACCCACCCACTCACTCACCCACCCACTCACCCACTCACCCACCCACTCACCCACCCACTCACCCACCCACCCACCCACCCACCCACTCACCCACCCACTCACCCACTCACTCACCCCACCCACTCACCCACCCACCCACCCACTCACTCACCCACCCACTCACCCACTCACCCACCCACCCACTCACTCACCCACCCACTCACCCAATTACTCACCCACCCACTCACTCACCCACCCACTCACCCACCCACTCACCCACTCACCCACCCACTCACCCACTCACCCACCCACCCACCCACTCACTCACCCACCCACTCACTCACCCACCCACTCACTCACTCACCACTCACCCACCCACTCACCCACCCACCCACCCACCCACTCACTCACCCACCCACTCACCCACTCACCCACCCACTCACCCACCCACCCACCCACTCACCCACCCACTCACCTTCTGGATGATGTCAGGTCCCATTCCGATCTGTTCACTGACATCCATCGCTTCTGTTCCAGCCTGGAAACAACCACGGAAACCACGGCAACCACAACATTAACCACAGTAGCCCCAACAGTAACCACGGCAACCACAACATTAACCACGGTAACCACCACATTAACCACGGTAACCACGGTAACCACAACATTAGCCACGGTAACCAAAACATTAACCACGATAACCACAACATTAACCACGGTAACCACCACATTAAACACAACCACCACATTAACCACGATAACCACAACATTAACCACAACCACCACAACATAAACCACAACGTGGTGAGTGAATGGTAGTGAGTGAGTGGGTGGGTGGGTGAGTGGGTGGGTGAGTGGGTGGGTGAGTGGGTGGGTGGGTGAGTGGGTGGGTGAGTGAGTGGGTGGGTGGGTGGGTGAGTGGGTGGGTGGGTGGGTGAGTGAGTGGTGGGTGGGTGGGTGGGTGGGTGGGTGAGTGAGTGAGTGGGTGGGTGGGTGGGTGGGTGGGTGAGTGAGTGAGTGAGTGGGTGGGTGGGTGGGTGAGTGGGTGGGTGGGTGGGTGGGTGGGTGGGTGGGTGAGTGAGTGAGTGAGTGGGTGGGTGGGTGGGTGAGTGGGTGAGTGAGTGAGTGGGTGGGTGAGTGAGTGGGTGGGTGGGTGGGTGGGTGGGTGAGTGGGTGAGTGGGTGGGTGGGTGGGTGAGTGGGTGAGTGGGTGGGTGAGTGGGTGAGTGGGTGGGTGAGTGAGTGGGTGGGTGAGTAATTGGGTGAGTGGGTGGGTGAGTGAGTGGGTGGGTGGGTGAGTGGGTGGGTGAGTGGGTGGGTGAGTGGGTGGGTGGGTGAGTGGGTGGGGTGAGTGAGTGGGTGGGTGGGTGGGTGAGTGGGTGGGTGGGTGGGTGAGTGAGTGGGTGGGTGGGTGGGTGGGTGGGTGGGTGGGTGGGTGAGTGAGTGAGTGGGTGGGTGGGTGGGTGAGTGAGTGAGTGAGTGGGTGGGTGGGTGGGTGAGTGGGTGGGTGGGTGGGTGGGTGAGTGGGTGGGTGGGTGGGTGGGTGGGTGGTGTGAGTGAGTGAGTGGGTGGGTGGGTGAGTGAGTGGGTGGGTGGGTGGGTGAGTGGGTGGGTGGGTGGGTGGGTGGGTGGGTGAGTGGGTGGGTGGGTGAGTGGGTGGGTGGGTGGGTGGGTGAGTGGGTGGGTGAGTGGGTGGGTGAGTGAGTGAGTGAGTGGATGAGTGGGTGGGTGGGTGAGTGGGTGGGTGAGTGGGTGGGTGAGTGGGTGGGTGGGTGGGTGGGTGGGTGGGTGGGTGAGTGAGTGGGTGGGTGGGTGGGTGGGTGGGTGGGTGAGTGGGTGGGTGGGTGGGTGAGTGGGTGGGTGAGTGAGTGGATGAGTGGGTGGGTGGGTGAGTGGGTGAGTGGGTGAGTGAGTGGGTGGGTGGGTGGGTGAGTGGGTGGGTGGGTGGGTGAGTGGGCGGGGGTGGGTGGGTGAGTGGGTGGGTGGGTGAGTGGGTGAGTGGGTGGGTGGGGTGAGTGGGTGGGTGAGTGGGTGAGTGGGTGGGTGGGTGAGTGGGTGGGTGAGTGGGTGGGTGAGTGGGTGGGTTGGTTGGGTGGGTGAGTGGGTGGGTGGGTGAGTGGGTGGGTGGGTGAGTGGGTGGGTGAGTGAGTGGGTGGGTGGTGGTGGGTGGGTGAGTGAGTGAGTGGGTGGGTGAGTGAGTGAGTGAGTGGGTGAGTGGGTGGGTGGGTGAGTGAGTGGGTGGGTGGGTGGGTGGGTGGGTGAGTGGGTGGGTGAGTGGGTGGGTGGGTGAGTGAGTGGGTGGGTGTGGGTGAGTGAGTGGGTGAGTGGGTGGGTGAGTGGGTGAGTGGGTGGGTGGGTGGGTGAGTGAGTGGGTGGGTTGGGTGGGGGTGGGTGGAGTGAGTGGGTGGGTGAGTGAGTGGGTGGGTGGGTGAGTGAGTGAGTGGGTGGGTGAGTGGGTGGGTGGGTGGGTGAGTGGGTGGGTGAGTGGGTGGGTGGGTGGGTGAGTGGGTGGGTGGGTGAGTGAGTGAGTGAGTGGGTGGGTGGGTGGGTGGGTGGGTGAGTGAGTGGGTGGGTGAGTGAGTGAGTGAGTGGGTGGGTGGGTGAGTGAGTGGGTGGGTGGGTGAGTGAGTGGGTGAGTGGTGGGTGGGTGGGTGAGTGAGTGAGTGAGTGAGTGGGTGGGTGGGTGGGTGGGTGGGTGAGTGAGTGGGTGGGTGGGTGGGTGGGTGAGTGGGTGGGTGAGTGGATGAGTGGGTGGGTGGGTGGGTGGGTGGGTGGGTGAGTGGGTGGGTGAGTGGGTGAGTGGGTGGGTGAGTGGGTGGGTGAGTGGGTGGGTGAGTGAGTGGGTGGGTTGGTTGGGTGGGTGGGTGAGTGGGTGGGTGGGTGGGTGGGTGGGTGAGTGGGTGGGTGGGTGGGTGAGTGGGTGGGTTGGTTGGTTGGGTGGGTGGGTGAGTGGGTGGGTGGGTGAGTGGGTGAGTGGGTGGGTGGGTGAGTGAGTGGGTGAGTGGGTGAGTGGGTGGGTGAGTGGGTGAGTGGGTGGGTGGGTGGGTGAGTGGGTGAGTGGGTGGGTGGGTGGGTGAGTGGGTGGGTGGGTGGGTGGGTGAGTGGGTGAGTGGGTGAGTGGGTGAGTGGTGGGTGAGTGAGTGGGTGAGTGGGTGGGTGGGTGGGTGAGTGAGTGAGTGAGTGGGTGGGTGGGTGGGTGGGTGGGTGAGTGAGTGGGTGGGTGGGTGGGTGAGTGGGTGGGTGAGTGGATGAGTGGGTGGGTGGGTGAGTGGGTGGGTGGGTGGGTGGGTGAGTGGTGGGTGGGTGAGTGAGTGGAGTGGGTGGGTGAGTGGGTGGGTGAGTGAGTGGGTGGGTTGGTTGGGTGGGTGGGTGAGTGGGTGGGTGGGTGGGTGGGTGAGTGGTGTGGGTGGGGTGAGTGGGTGGGTTGGTTGGTTGGGTGGGTGGGTGAGTGGGTGGGTGGGTGAGTGAGTGGGTGAGTGGGTGAGTGGGTGGGTGAGTGGGTGAGTGGGTGAGTGGGTGGGTGGGTGAGTGGGTGAGTGGGTGGGTGGGTGAGTGGGTGGGTGAGTGGGTGGGTGGGTGGGTGAGTGGGTGAGTGGGTGAGTGGGTGGGTGAGTGGGTGGGTGGGTGGGTGAGTGACTGAGTGAGTGAGTGGTGAGTGAGTGGTGAGGACCAGGCAGCTACTCACCACCACAGGCTGTGTGGTGAGTGAGTGAGTGAGTGGGTGAGTGGGTGAGTGAGTGGGTGTGTGAGTGGGTGAGTGACTGAGTGGGTGAGTGGGTGACTGAGTGAGTGAGTGGGTGAGTGACTGAGTGGGTGACTGAGTGAGTGAGTGGTGAGGAGTGGTGGGTGAGTGGTGAGGAGTGCTACTCACCACTACAGGCTGTGTGGTCGGTGTAGCCGGAGTCACGATCAGTCCAGCCTGCGGCTTCAGAGTTGCCAAAGCTACAACAACAACAACATCGTCAACAACATCAACAACAACAACAACATCGTCAACAACAACATCGTCAACAACGTCAACATCAACAACATCGTCAACAACAACAACCACATCAACAACCACCACATCAACAACATCGTCAACATCAACAACATCAACAACAACAACATCGTCAACATCGTCAACAACAACCACATCAACAACATCGTCAACAACATCAACAACATCGTCAACATCAACAACAACATCCACATCAACAACATCAACAACATCGTCAACATCGTCAACAACAACCACATCAACAACAACAACATCGTCAACATCAACATCAACAACAACAACATCGTCAACATCGTCAACAACAACCACATCAACAACAACAACATCAACAACATCGTCAATAACATCAACAACATCGTCAACATCAACAACAACCACATCCACATCAACAACATCGTCAACATCAACAACATCAACAACATCATCAACAACAACCACATCAACAACAACAACATCGTTAACAACAACATCCACATCAACAACATCAACAACATCAACATCGTCAACATCGTCAACAACCACATCAACAACAACATCAACAACATTGTTAACATCCACATCAACAACATCGTCAACATCAACATCAACAACAACCACATCCACAACAACGTCAACATCAACAACATCAACAACATCGTCAACAACAACCACATCAACAACATCGTCAACATCAACAACAACCACATCAACAACATCAACAACATCGTCAACATCAACAACATCAACAACATCGTCAACAACAACCACATCAACAACATCGTCAACATCAACAACAACCACATCAACAACATCAACAACATCGTCAACATCAACATCGTCAACATGAACAACATCGTCAACATCAACAACATGATGATGGTGGTGATGATGATGGCGATGATGGTGATGATGATGATGGTGGTGATGATGATGATGATGGTGATGATGGTGGTGATGATGATGGCGGTGATGGTGGCGGTGATGATGGTACTGACTGTGGTGATGATGGTGGTGATGATGGTGATGGTGGTGGTGATGATGATGGCGATGATGGTGGTGGTGATGATGGTGGTACTGATGGTGGTACTGACTGTTGTGTTGATGGTGGTGGTGACGGTGATGACGGTGGTGATGATGATGATGATGGCGATGGTGATGGTGGTGATGATGTTGGTGGTGACAATGGTGATGATGGTACTGACTGTGATGATGGTACTGACTGTGATGATGGTGATGATGGTGTTAGTGTGATGGTGGTGTTAGTGTGATGATGATGGTGGTGTTAGTGTGATGATGGTACTGACTGTGATGATGATGGTGGTGTTAGTGTGATGATGATGATGGTGGTGTTAGTGTGATGATGATGGTGATGTTAGTGTGATGATGATGGTGGTGTTAGTGTGATGATGATGATGGCGGTGTTGGTGTGATGATGATGATGGTGGTGTTAGTGTGATGATGATGATGGTGGTGTTAGTGTGATGATGATGATGGTGGTGTTAGTGTGATGATGATGATGGTGGTGTTAGTGTGATGATGATGATGGTGGTGTTGGTGTGATGATGATGATGGTGGTGTTAGTGTGATGATGATGGTGATGTTAGTGTGATGATGATGGTGGTGTTAGTGTGATGATGATGGCGATGATGGTGGTGGTGATGATGGTGGTACTGACTGTGATGTTGATGGTGATGATGATGTACCTTCGCGAGCTGCGGCCACCTCCTTAGTGAGACGAGCGATCACCCTGCAGGCAGCGTCGTGCAGGTAGAGCGTGTGATGGTGATGATACTGACTGTTAGTGTGACGATGATGATGGTGGTGTTAGTGATGATGATGGTGATGATGATGATGATGATGTACCTTCGCGAGCTGCGGCCACCTCCTTAGTGAGACGAGCGATCACCCTGCAGGCCGCGTCGTGCTGGTAGAGGGCGTGTGATGGTGATGATACTGACTGTTAGTGTGACGATGATGATGGTGGTGTTAGTGATGATGATGGTGATGATGATGATGATGTACCTTCGCGAGCTGCGGCCACCTCCTTAGTGAGGCGAGCGATCACCCTGCAGGCCGCGTCGTGCTGGTAGAGGGCGTGTGACAGCTCCTGTCGCGCCGTCTGCAGCTGCTGGCGCAGCGAGTGGCTCTGCAGCATCACAGCGTCCTGCGGGGGACGGTGACATCATCATCATCGTCAACATCAACGTCGTCATCAACATCGTCATCGTCATCATCATCGTCGCCATCAACGTCGTCATCATCATCGTCATCATCAACGTCATCATCGACGTCATCAACATCGTCATCATCATCGTCGCCATCAACGTCGTCATCATCATCGTCATCATCATCGTCATCATCGACGTCATCATCGACGTCGTCATCGACATCGTCATCATCATCATCATCGTCGTCATCGTCATCATCAACGTCATCATCAACATCGTCATCAACATCGTCATCAACATCGTCAACATCATCATCGACGTCATCATTGACATCATCGTCATCACCACCACCACCACTACCCCCCCACAACTCCCACCACCACCCCCCCCACCACCACCCCCCCCACCACCACCCCCCCCACCACCACACCCCCCACCACCAGCCCCCCCACCACCACCCCCCCCCCCACCACCACCCCCCCCACCACTCACCCACTCGTCCTGCAGAGACTTGAGTATAGCCGGGATGGAGGTGGCCGATGGAGGCTTGGGCCTGGCCGTGTGAGGGGCTCGGATGTCCACCACCACCACCTCCACCCCCCCCCCCCCTTCACCTTCACCACCACCACCATCACCTCCACCACCACCTCCATCACCCCCCCCTTCACCTTCACCACCACCACCACCACCTCCACCCCCACCCCCCCCCTTCACCTTCACCACCACCTCCACCACCATCACCTCCACCACCACCTCCATCACCCCCCCCTTCACCTTCACCACCACCACCACCACCACCCCCCCCTTCACCTCCACCACCACCACCCCCCTCTTCACCACCACCACCACCGTCATCAACACCATCACCACCACCTCCACCACCACCACCCCCCCCTTCACCACCACCTCCACCCCCCCCTTCACCTTCACCACCACCACCACCACCACCCCCCCCTTCACCTTCACCACCACCCCTCCACCACCACCACCACCACCACCCCCCCTTCACCTCCACCACCACCACCCCCCTCTTCACCACCACCACCACCGTCATCAACACCATCACCACCACCACCACCACCACCTCCACCACCACCACCCCCCCCTTCACACCACCACCACCCCCCCCTTCACCTCCACCACCACCACCCCCCTCTTCACCACCACCACCTCCGTCATCAACACCATCACCACCACCACCACCACCACCGTCATCAACACCATCACCACCACCACCACCACCACCTCCACCACCACCACCACCACCCCCCCCTTCACCACCACCACCCCCCCCTTCACCACCACCACCCCCCCCTTCACCTCCACCACCACCACCCCCCTCTTCACCACCACCACCTCCGTCATCAACACCATCACCACCACCCACCACCACCGTCATCAACACCATCACCACCACCACCACCACCACCTCCACCACCACCACCACCACCCCCCCCTTCACCACCACCACCCCCCCCTTCACCACCACCACCCCCCCCCTTCACCTCCACCACCACCACCCCCCTCTTCACCACCACCACCTCCGTCATCAACACCATCACCACCACCACCACCACCGTCATCAACACCATCACCACCACCACCACCACCTCCGTCATCAACACCATCACCACCACCACCACCACCACCGTCATCAACACCATCACCACCACCACCACCACCCCTCCACCACCACCACCACCACCCCCCCCTTCACCACCACCACCCCCCCCTTACCACCACCACCCCCCCCTTCACCTCCACCACCACCACCCCCCTCTTCACCACCACCACCTCCGTCATCAACACCATCACCACCACCACCACCACCACCACCACCACCCCCCCCTTCACCACCACCACCCCCCCCTTCACCACCACCACCCCCCCCTTCACCTCCACCACCACCACCCCCCTCTTCACCACCACCACCTCCGTCATCAACACCATCACCACCACCACCACCACCACCACCACCCCCCCCTTCACCTTCACCACCACCTCCACCACCACCACCCCCCTCTTCACCACCACCACCGTCATCAACACCATCACCACCACCACCACCACCACCTCCACCACCACCACCACCACCCCCCCCTTCACCACCACCACCCCCCCCCTTCACCACCACCACCCCCCCCCTTCACCTCCACCACCACCACCCCCCTCTTCACCACCACCACCTCCGTCATCAACACCATCACCACCACCACCACCACCACCACCACCCCCCCCCTTCACCACCACCACCCCCCCCTTCACCACCACCACCCCCCCCTTCACCTCCACCACCACCACCCCCCTCTTCACCACCACCACCTCCGTCATCAACACCATCACCACCACCACCACCACCACCACCACCACCCCCCCCTTCACCACCACCACCCCCCCCTTCACCACCACCACCCCCCCCTTCACCTCCACCACCACCACCCCCCTCTTCACCACCACCACCTCCGTCATCAACACCATCACCACCACCACCACCACCACCACCACCACCCCCCCCTTCACCTTCACCACCACCTCCACCACCACCACCCCCCTCTTCACCACCACCACCGTCATCAACACCATCACCACCACCACCACCACCACCTCCACCACCACCACCACCACCCCCCCCTTCACCACCACCACCCCCCCCTTCACCACCACCACCCCCCCCTTCACCTCCACCACCACCACCCCCCTCTTCACCACCACCACCTCCGTCATCAACACCATCACCACCACCACCACCACCACCACCCCCCCCTTCACCACCACCACCCCCCCCTTCACCACCACCACCCCCCCCTTCACCTCCACCACCACCACCCCCCCTCTTCACCACCACCACCTCCGTCATCAACACCATCACCACCACCACCACCACCACCACCACCACCCCCCCCTTCACCACCACCACCCCCCCCTTCACCACCACCACCCCCCCCTTCACCTCCACCACCACCACCCCCCCTCTTCACCACCACCACCTCCGTCATCAACACCATCACCACCACCACCACCACCACCACCACCACCCCCCCCCTTCACCTTCACCACCACCTCCACCACCACCACCCCCCTCTTCACCACCACCACCGTCATCAACACCATCACCACCACCACCATCACCACCACCACCATCACCACCATCATCATGACCACCACCATCACCACCATCATCATCATCACCACCATCATCATCGTCATCACCACCACCATCACCACCATCATCATCACCACCACCACCATCATCATCGTCATCACCACCACCATCATCATCATCACAACCACCACCATCACAACCTCCCCATCATCATCATTACAACTATCGCCACCACCCCCCCCCACCACTCACCCACTCATCCTGCAGAGACTTGAGTATAGCCGGGATGGAGGTGGCCGATGGAGGCTTGGGCCTGGCCGTGTGAGGGGCTCGGATGTCCACCAGCTGATCTTCGCTGAGCGCCGTGCCACTCACGGGGTCGACGCCGTTCTCGGCCACGAAGCGCTCCACCAGGCGACGCTCAAACACGTGGCCCGACACGGGAGACACGCACGGGTGCTCCGGGACCTCGTTACTGACTGGGCGGGGTGGGGAGAGAGAGACAGAGAGTTACACAGAGATACAGACACACACACAGAGACACGGAGACACAGACACACACACAGAGAGAGTCACACAGAGACACACACACACACAGACACACACACACACAGAGTCACACAGACACACACAGAGACACACACAGAGACACAGAGAGACACACACACAGACACACACACAGAGAGAGTCACACAGAGACACAGAGACACACACACACAGACACACACACACAGAGTCACACAGAGACACACACAGAGACACACACAGAGACATAGAGAGACACACACACAGACACACACACAGACACACACACAGAGAGTCACACAGAGACACACACAGAGACACACACAGAGACACACAAACAGCGCTCCACGAGGCGACGCTCAAACACGTGGCCCGACACGGGAGACACGCACGGGTGCTCCGGGACCTCGTTACTGACTGGGCGGGGTGGGGAGAGAGAGACAGAGAGTTACAGAGAGACACAGACACACACACAGAGACACGGAGACACAGACACACACACAGAGAGAGTCACACAGAGACACAGAGACACACACACACACACACAGAGTCACACAGAGACACACACACAGAGACACACACAGAGACACAGAGAGACACACACACAGACACACACACAGAGACAAACACGTGGCCAGACACGGGAGACACGCACGGGTGCTCCGGGACCTCGTTACTGACTGGGCGGGGTGAGACACGGAGACACAGAGTTACACAGAGACACAGAGACACACAGAGAGACACAGAGAGACACAGAGAGACACAGAGAGAGACACACAGAGAGTCACACACACAGAGACACACACACAGAGAGTCACACAGAGACACACACACAGAGACACACACACAGAGACGCAGACACACAGAGAGACACACAGAGTCACACACACAGAGACACACACAGTCACACAGAGACACACACAGAGAGAGTCACACACAGAGTGTCACAGAGACACACACAGAGACACAGAGAGAGAGAGTCACACAGAGACACACAGAGAGAGTCACACAGAGACACACGCAGAGAGTCACACAGAGACACACGCAGAGAGACACACACACAGAGACACAGACACACACAGAGAGACAGACACACAGAGACACTACTACACTACAGACTACCCCACCACTACTACACTACACTACCCACTACCCCACCACTACTACACCATACACACTACAGTACACTATAAACTACCCACTACCCCACCACCACTACTACCCTACACACTACCCCACCACTACTACCCTACACACTACCCCACTACTACCCCACCACTACTACCCTACACACTACCCCACCACTACTACCCTACACACTACCCCACTACTACCCCACCACTACTACACTACACACTACCCCACCACTACTATCCTACACACTACCCCACCACTACTACCCTACACACTACACCACTACTACTACCCTACACACTACCCCACCACTACTACCCTACACACTACCCCACTACTACCCCACCACTACTACACTACACACTACACCACCACTACTACCCTACACACTACCCCACCACTACTACCCTACACACTACCCCACCACTACTACCCTACACACTACCCCACCACTACTACCCTACACACTACACCACTACTACTACCCTACACACTACCCCACCACTACTACCCTACACACTACCCCACCACTACTACCCTACACACTACCCCACTACTACCCCAC
Organism: Lampetra fluviatilis; assembly: GCF_964198595.1. NCBI lineage: Eukaryota > Metazoa > Chordata > Hyperoartia > Petromyzontiformes > Petromyzontidae > Lampetra > Lampetra fluviatilis. The sequence continues at coordinate 16,175 of NW_027620868.1, forward strand.
CACTACTACACTACACACTACACCACCACTACTACCCTACACACTACCCCACCACTACTACCCTACACACTACCCCACCACTACTACCCTACACACTACCCCACCACTACTACCCTACACACTACCCCACCACTACTACCCTACACACTACACCACTACTACTACCCTACACACTACACCACTACTACCCCACCACTACTACCCTACACACTACACCACCACTACTACCCCACTACTACCCCACCACTACTACCCTACACACTACCCCACCACTACTACACTACACACTACCCCACCACTACTACCCTACACACTACCCCACCACTACTACCCTACACACTACCCCACCACTACTACACTACACACTACCCCACCACTACTACCCTACACACTACCCCACCACTACTACCCTACACACTACCCCACCACTACTACCCTACACACTACACCACTACTACTACCCTACACACTACACCACTACTACCCCACCACTACTACCCTACACACTACACCACCACTACTACCCCACTACTACCCCACCACTACTACCCTACACACTACCCCACCACTACTACCCTACACACTACCCCACCACTACTACCCTACACACTACCCCACCACTACTACCCTACACACTACCCCACCACTACTACCCTACACACTACACCACTACTACCCCACCACTACTACCCTACACACTACCCCACCACTACTACCCTACACACTACACCACTACTACCCCACCACTACTACCCTACACACTACCCCACCACTACTACCCTACACACTACCCCACTACTACCCCACCACTACTACCCTACACACTACCCCACCACTACTACCCTACACACTACCCCACCACTACTACCCTACACACTACCCCACCACTACTACCCTACACACTACCCCACCACTACTACCCTACACACTACCCCACTACTACCCCACCACTACTACCCTACACACTACCCCACCACTACTACCCTACACACTACACCACTACTACCCCACCACTACTACCCTACACACTACCCCACCACTACTACCCTACACACTACCCCACCACTACTACCCTACACACTACCCCACCACTACTACCCTACACACTACACCACTACTACCCCACCACTACTACCCTACACACTACCCCACCACTACTACCCTACACACTACCCCACCACTACTACCCTACACACTACACCACTACTACCCCACCACTACTACACTACACATTACCCCACCACTACTACCCTACACACTACCCCACCACTACTACCCTACACACTACCCCACCACTACTACCCTACACACTACACCACTACTACCCCACCACTACTACACTACACATTACCCCACCACTACTACCCTACACACTACCCCACCACTACTACACTACACACTACCCCACCACTACTACCCTACACACTACCCCACCACTACTACACTACACACTACCCCACTACTACCCCACCACTACTACCCTACACACTACCCCACCACTACTACACTACACACTACCCCACTACTACCCCACCACTACTACCCTACACACTACCCCACCACTACTACACTACACATTACCCCACCACTACTACCCTACACACTACCCCACCACTACTACACTACACACTACCCCACTACTACCCCACCACTACTACCCTACACACTACCCCACCACTACTACACTACACATTACCCCACTACTACTACCCTACACACTACACCCACTACCCCACCACTACTACACTACACCCACTACCCCACCACCACTACACTATAAACTACACTATACACTACTACCCTACACTACTATACACTACCCACTACCCCACCACCACTACTACCCTACACTACCCCACCACTACACTACCCCACCACTACACTACACTACTATACACTACACTATTACACTACTATACACTACAATACACTACACCCACTACTACCCCACCACCACCACTACCCTACACTACCCCACCACTACACTACCCCACCACTACACTACCCCACCACTACACTACCCCACCACTACACTACCCCACCACTACACTACCCCACCACTACACTACTATACACTACACTATTACACTACTATACACTACAATACACTACACCCACTACTACCCTACACTACCCCACCACTACACTACTATACACTACACTATTACACTACAATACACTACACCCACTACTACCCTACACTACCCCACCACTACACTACCCCACCACTACACTACACTACTATACACTACACTATTACACTACTATACACTACTATACACTACACCCACTACTACCCTACACTACCCCACCACTACACTACTATACACTACACTATTACACTACAATACACTACACCCACTACTACACTACACTACCCCACCACTACACTACTATACACTACACTACTATACACTACACTATTACACTACAATACACTACACCCACTACTACCCCACCACTACACTACCCCACCACTACACTACTATACACTACACTATTACACTACTATACACTACAATACACTACACCCACTACTACCCTACACCGGAGTGAGCCCTGTAAGGCCACTGAGCGAGCCAGGCCTACCTACACGCACGTGGCTTGCCGCTGCGGGCGGATCTACACAAGGCTCACAGCAAAGCAGTGGATAGAGCAAACAAGGGAGGGTGGTAGAGCCTTGTATTTAATACACTTTTAAACGCATATTTATATAATAAAGTTCTCATTTTATAGTTGTGGAGGGTAATACACCGACCACCCACCCCTCCCTCTTTCCTAACGGCCCTCCGGGGGTGGTCGACGCAACCCCGGCAAAGGAATCTAGGCGAGCCCGCAGGCTTCGGCCTAATCCCCGGTGTGGGCGACTAGGCCCCAACACACGCCGATGAGGTAAAACAATTTTTTTAAAATTGTTTTAAAAAGAAATGTGCGCGCGCCGCTAAACACGCCCCCGGGAAGGGGGAAGGGGGTAAGAGATGTAAGGTGGTGGTGCGACATTGGGAGTGGTAAACTTTGTGGTGATGGTGGTGGCGGTTGAATTCTTACTCGAACAGATGAGCGCCATCTTCGCGCGGGAAAAAAAAATTTGCCCGAGGGGGAAGTGGAGGAAGAGTGGGGGTGGGGGCAGGAAGTGACGTCGACGGGAAACACCCCCCGCAACCCCCGGGGAGAAGTGGAGGAAGGGGGGTGGTGGGGGTGGGGGCAGGAAGTGACGTCGACGGAAAACACCCCCCCCACCCCCGGGGAGAAGTGGGGGGTGGGCAGGAAGTGACGTTGACGGGAAAAACTCCCCCACCCCCCGGGGAGAAGTGGAGGAAGGGAGGAGGTGGGGGTGGGCAGGAAGTGACGTCGACGGGAAACACCACCCCCACCCATCGAGGGGAAGTGGAGGAAGGGGGGTGGGCAGGAAGTGACGTCGATGGGAAACAACCCCCCCCCCCAGGGGGTGGGCAGGAAATGACGTCGACAGAAAACCCCCCCACCCACCGAGGGGAAGTGGAGGAAGGGGGGTGGTGGGGGTGGGCAGGAAGTGACGTCGACGGGAAACACCCCCCACCCCCCGGGGGGAAGTGGGGGGGTGGGCAGGAAGTGACGTCGACGAGAAACACCCCCCCACCCACCACGGGGGGGGAGGGGGGGCGACGTTGGCGGAAACACCCCCCGGGGGGGAGGAAGTGACGTCGTAGTAGATATCCTCGAGGGGAGGGGGGATGTGGGGGGGAGGAAGTGACGTCGGCGGAAACCTCCCCCGGGGGGGAGGGGAGAGAATGACGTCATCAAAACACCCCCCCCCCGGGGGGGGAGGGGGGGCGACGTTGGCGGA
>NW_027620868.1:25000-59521 GCF_964198595.1 Lampetra fluviatilis
GACCACGCCCCTTCCTCTCTAGACCACGCCCCCTCCTCTCTAGACCACGCCCCTTCCTCTCTAGAACACGCCCCCTTCCTCTCTAGACCACGCCCCTTGCTCTCTAGACCACGCCCCTTGCTCTCTAGACCACGCCTTCTTGCTCTCTAGACCACGCCTTCTTGCTCTCTAGACCACGCCCCCTTGCTCTCTAGACCACGCCCCCTTCCTCTATAGACCACGCCCCCTTACTCTCTAGACCACGCCCCCTTCCTCTCTAGACCACGCCCCCTTCCTCTCTAGACCACGCCCCCTCGCTCTCTAGACCACGCCCCCTTCCTCTCTAGACCACGCTCATTGCTCTCTAGACCACGCCCCCTTCCTCTCTAGACCACGCCCCCTTCCTCTCTAGACCACGCCCCCTTCCTCTCTAGACCACGCCTCTTTGCTCTCTAGACCACGCCCCCTTCCTCTCTAGACCACGCCCCCTTGCTCTCTAGACCACGCCCCCTTGCTCTCTAGACCACGCCCCCTTGCTCTCTAGACCACGCCCCCTTTCTCTCTAGACCACGCCCCCTGCTCTCTAGACCACGCTCCCTTGATCTCTAAACCACGCCCCTTGCTCTCTAGACCACGCCCCCTTGCTCTCTAGACCACGCCCCCTTCCTCTCTAGACCACGCCCCCTTGACGCTGGTGACGATGATGACACTGATGATGATGACGTCACTGATGTGATGATGATGACGTCACTGATGTGATGATGATGACACTGATGATGATGACACTGATGATGACGATGATAATGATCATAACACTGCTGATGACGATGATTACGATGATGACACTGATGACGATGATGACGATGATGACGATGATAATGACACTGCTGATGATGATGACACTGATAACGATGATGACGATGATGACACTGATGTGATAATGATGATGATGACACTGCTGATGATGATGACACTGATAACGATGATGACGATGATGATGACGATGATGATGACGATGATAATGACCATAACACTGCTGATGACGATGATTACGATGATTACGATGATGACACTGATGATGATGATGACGATGATGACGATGATAATGACACTGCTGATGATGATGACACTGATAACGATGATGACGATGATGACACTGATGTGATAATGATGATGATGACACTGCTGATGATGACGATGACACTGATGACGATGATGATGATGATGACGATGTCACTGCTGATGATGATGATGATGACGATGATGATGACGATGACATTGATGACGACGACACCGCTCTCTCAGGAGCGAGGTTTGCGCTCCTGCGCGTCCAGGGCTGCGATGTGTGACGAGGCGCTGACCAGGTGGACGCAGCTGATGACACTGATGATGATGCTGATGGTGGTGACGATGATGTGATGATGATGATGACGACGACGACGACGATGGTGATGACGATGACGATGACGCTGCTGATGATGACACCACCGTCTCAGGAGCGACGTTTGCGCTCCTGCGCGTCCAGGGCTGCGATGTGTGATGAGGCGCTGACCAGGTGGACGCAGCTGATGATGATGATGACGATGACGATGATGACACTTATGACGATGATGATGATGACGATGATGATGATGATGATGATGACACTTATGACGATGATGATGATGACGATGATAATGACCATAACACTGCTGATGACGATGACACTGCCGACGACGATGATGATGATGATGACGATGATGACGATGATGACACTGAAGACGATGACGACGATGATGATGATGACACTGATGGTGATGATGACGATGATGATGATGACACTGATGGTGATGATGACGATGACGATGACGACGACGACGACGATGATGATGATGACGATGACGATGACGACGACGATGATGATGATGATGATGACACTTATGACGATGATGATGATGACGATGATAATGACCATAACACTGCTGATGACGATGACACTGCCGACGACGACGATGATGATGATGACGATGACGATGACACTGAAGACGATGACGATGATGATGATGATGACGATGATGACACTGAAGACGATGACGACGATGATGATGATGATGACGATGATGACACTGATGGTGATGATGACGATGATGATGACGATGACGCTGCTGATGATGACACCACCGTCTCAGGAGCGACGTTTGCGCTCCTGCGCGTCCAGGGCTGCGATGTGTGACGAGGCGCTGACCAGGTGGACGCAGCTGATGAGGGTCTTGAGGAGGCAGACGGGGGCGGTGAGGAACAACAGCAGAGGCACCGCACCCACCCCCAGCACTACGGTGGCAGGGTAGACAACAACAACGACAACAACAACAACAACAACATCGACAACAACAACAACAACATCGACAACGTCAACAACAACAACATCGACAACAACAACATCAACATCGTCACCGTCAACAACAACAACATCATCATAAACCGCACCACACCCACCCCCAGCACTACGGTGACATCGTCAACAACAACAAGAACAACAACATCAACAACAACATCAACATCGTCAACAACAACAACAACGCCAACAACAACAACAAGAACAACATCAACAACAACATCAACATCGTCAACAACAACAACAACGCCAACAACAACAACAACAACGCCAACAACAACATCCACATCAACAACAACCACATCAACAACAACATCAACAACCACAACAACAACATCGACAACGTCAACAACAACAACATCGTCAACAACAACAACAACCACATAAACAACAACAACATCAACAACATCGTCAACATCGTCACCATCGTCACCATCATCAACAACATAAACATTCTTCACCTAAAACATAATAAAATACAATTCTCGTCACCATCAACATCAACAACATCAACAACATAATCACCATCACCATCATCACCACCACCACCACAACCACCACCACCATCACCACCACCACCACAATCAACACCACCATCACCACCACCACAACCACCACCATCACCACCACCACCATCACCACCACCACCATCACCACCATCACCAGCAGCACCATCAACATCATCATCATCAACACTGTGTGGTGTCTGTGTGGTGGTGGTTGTGGTGATTGTGGTGGTTGTGGTGGTGGTTGTGGTGGTGGTGGTTGTGGTGGTGGTGGTGGTGGTTGTAATGATTGTGGTGGTGGTGGTCGTGGTGGTTGTGGTTGTGGTGGTTGTGGTGATGGTGGTGGTAGTGGTAGTAGTTGTGGTGGTGGTTGTGGTGGTGGTGGTTGTAATGATTGTGGTGGTGGTGGTTGTGGTGGTGGTAGTTGTGGTGATTGTGGTTGTGGTGATTGTGGTTGTGGTGGTTGTGGTGATTGTGGTTGTGGTGATTGTGGTTGTGGTGGTTGTGGTGGTAGTTGTGGTGGTGGTGGTTGTGGCGTACCGCTGGGCCCGCTGCAGTGCTGGTGGTGGTAGATGTGGTGGTAGTTGTGGTGGTGATTGTAGTTGTGGTGGTTGTGGTGGTTGTGGTGGTTGTGGTGCTAGTGGTTGTGGTGGTTGTGGCGTACCGCTGGGCCCGCTGCAGTGCTGGTGGTGGTAGATGTGGTGGTAGTTGTGGTGGTGATTGTAGTTGTGGTGGTTGTGGTGGTTGTGGTGGTAGTGGTGCTAGTGGTTGTGGTGGTTGTGGCGTACCGCTGGGCCCGCTGCAGTGCTGGTGGAGGTACAGGAGGCAGTAGAAGAGCTCGTTGCCGGCACACATCACAAACAGCACGGGCTGGGGAAACGTCGTCGTCATCAGTGACGTCGTCGTCGGTGACGTCGTCGTCGGTGACGTCGTCGTCGGTGACGTCGTCGTCGGTGACGTCGTCGTCGGTGACGTCGTCGTCGGTGACGTCGTCGTCGGTGACGTCGTCGTCGGTGACGTCGTCGTCGGTGACGTCGTCGTCGGTGACGTCGTCGTCGGTGACGTCGTCGTCGGTGACGTCGTCGTCGGTGACGTCGTCGTCGGTGACGTCGTCGTCGGTGACGTCGTCGTCGGTGACGTCGTCGTCGGTGACGTCGTCGTCGGTGACGTCGTCGTCGGTGACGTCGTCGTCGGTGACGTCGTCGTCGGTGACGTCGTCGTCGGTGACGTCGTCGTCGGTGACGTCGTCGTCGGTGACGTCGTCGTCGGTGACGTCGTCGTCGGTGACGTCGTCGTCGGTGACGTCGTCGTCGGTGACGTCGTCGTCGGTGACGTCGTCGTCGGTGACGTCGTCGTCGGTGACGTCGTCGTCGGTGACGTCGTCGTCGGTGACGTCGTCGTCGGTGACGTCGTCGTCGGTGACGTCGTCGTCGGTGACGTCGTCGTCGGTGACGTCGTCGTCGGTGACGTCGTCGTCGGTGACGTCGTCGTCGGTGACGTCGTCGTCGGTGACGTCGTCGTCGGTGACGTCGTCGTCGGTGACGTCGTCGTCGGTGACGTCGTCGTCGGTGACGTCGTCGTCGGTGACGTCGTCGTCGGTGACGTCGTCGTCGGTGACGTCGTCGTCGGTGACGTCGTCGTCGGTGACGTCGTCGTCGGTGACGTCGTCGTCGGTGACGTCGTCGTCGGTGACGTCGTCGTCGGTGACGTCGTCGTCGGTGACGTCGTCGTCGGTGACGTCGTCGTCGGTGACGTCGTCGTCGGTGACGTCGTCGTCGGTGACGTCGTCGTCGGTGACGTCGTCGTCGGTGACGTCGTCGTCGGTGACGTCGTCGTCGGTGACGTCGTCGTCGGTGACGTCGTCGTCGGTGACGTCGTCGTCGGTGACGTCGTCGTCGGTGACGTCGTCGTCGGTGACGTCGTCGTCGGTGACGTCGTCGTCGGTGACGTCGTCGTCGGTGACGTCGTCATCATCATCATGTCATCATCGTCATCATCAGTGACATCATCATCATGTCGTCATCATCAGTGACATCATCATCATCAGTGACATCATCATGTCATCATCAGTGACATCATCATCATGTCGTCATCATCAGTGACATCATCATCATCAGTGACATCATCATCATGTCATCATCAGTGACATCATCATCAGTGACATCATCATCATCAGTGACATCATCAGTGACATCATCATCATCATCATCAGTGACATCATCATCATGTCATCATCAGTGACGTCATCGTCAGTGACGTCATCATCATCATCGTCATCATCAGTGACATCATCATCAGCATATCATCATCAGTGACATCATCATCATCAGTGACATCATTATCAGTGACATCATCATCAGTGACATCATCATCAGTGACATCATCATCAGTGACATCATCATCAGTGACATCATCATCATCATCAGTGACATCATCATCGTCATCATCAGTGACATCATCATCGTCGTCATCATCAGTGACATCATCATCGTCATCAGCAGTGTCATCATCATCATCAGAGACATCATCATCATCAGCAGTGTCATCATCATCAGCAGTGACATCATCATCGTCATCATTAGTGACATCACCATCATCGTCATCATCAGTGACATCATCATCGTCATCATCAGTGACATCATCATCGTCATCATCAGTGACATCATCATCAGTGTCATCATCATCATCATTGACATCATCATTGACATCATCATGTGTCGTCATCAGTGACATCATCATCATCATCATCGTCATCATGTCATCATCAATGTCATCATCATCATTGCCATCACCATCAGTGTCATCATCAGTGACATCATCATCATCATCAGCATGTCGTCATCATCAGTGACATCATCATCATCATTATCAGTGAGTGTGGTTAGGTGGTGGTGAGTCTGGTGAGGTGGTGGTGAGTGTGGTGAGTGTGGTGAGTCTGGTGTGGTGGTGGTGAGTGTGGTGGTGAGCATGTGGTGAGCGTGGTGGTGAGGTGGTGGTGGTGAGCTGGTGGTGAGTGTGGTGGTGAGTGTGGTGGTGAGTGTGGTGGTGAGCTGGTGGTGAGTGTGGTGGTGAGTGTGGTGGTGAGTGTGGTGGTGAGCTGGTGGTGAGTGTGGTGGTGAGTGTGGTGGTGAGTGTGGTGGTGAGCATGTGGTGAGCGTGGTGGTGAGGTGGTGGTGGTGAGCTGGTGGTGAGTGTGATGAGCTGGTGGTGGTGAGCTGGTGGTGAGCGTGGTGAGTGAGCCTAGCGAGGTGGTGAGCGTGGTGAGCGTGGTGGTGAGGTAATGGTGAGCGTGGTGAGTGTGGTGAGCTGGTGGTGAGCTGGTGGTGTGTGATGAGTGAGCGTGGTGAGTCTGGTGAGGTGGTGGTGAGCGTGGTGGTGAGTCTGGTGAGTGTGGTGAGCTGGTGGTGAGCGTGGTGAGTGAGCGTGGTGAGTCTGGTGAGGTGGTGGTGAGCGTGGTGGTGAGTCTGGTGAGTGTGGTGAGCTGGTGGTGAGCGTGGTGAGTGAGCGTGGTGAGTCTGGTGAGGTGGTGGTGAGCGTGGTGGTGAGCTGGTGAGTGAGCGTGGTGAGTCTGTTGAGCGTGGTGGTGAGCGTGGTGAGTGAGCGTGGTGAGTGTGGTGAGCTGGTGGTGAGCGGGGTGGTGAGCGTGGTGAGTGAGCGTGGTGAGTCTGTTGAGCGTGGTGGTGAGCGTGGTGAGTGAGCGTGGTGAGTCTGGTGAGGTGGTGGTGAGCGTGGTGGTGAGCGTGGTGAGTGAGCGTGGTGAGTGTGGTGAGCTGGTGGTGAGCGTGGTGAGTGAGCGTGGTGAGTGTGGTGAGCTGGTGGTGAGCGTGGTGGTGAGTCTGGTGAGTGTGGTGAGCTGGTGGTGAGCGTGGTGAGTGAGCGTGGTGAGTCTGGTGAGGTGGTGGTGAGCGTGGTGGTGAGTCTGGTGAGTGTGGTGAGCTGGTGGTGAGCGTGGTGAGTGAGCGTGGTGAGTCTGGTGAGCTGGTGGTGAGCGTGGTGGTGAGCTGGTGAGTGTGGTGAGCGTGGTAGTGAGCGTGGTGAGCGTGGTGAGCGTGGTGAGCTGGTGGTGAGTGAGCGTGGTGGTGAGTCTAGTGAGTGTGGTGAGCTGGTGGTGAGCGTGGTGGTGAGCTGGTGAGTGTGGTGAGCGTGGTGGTGAGCGTGGTGAGCGTGGTGAGCGTGGTGAGCTGGTGGTGAGTGAGCGTGGTGGTGAGTCTGGTGAGTGTGGTGAGCTGGTGGTGAGCGTGGTGAGTGAGCGTGGTGAGTCTGGTGAGGTGGTGGTGAGCGTGGTGGTGAGCTGGTGAGTGTGGTGAGCGTGGTGGTGAGCGTGGTGAGCGTGGTGAGTGTGATGAGCTGGTGGTGAGTGAGCGTGGTGGTGAGTCTGGTGAGTCTGGTGAGCGTGGTGAGTGAGCGTGGTGAGTGAGCGTGGTGAGTGAGTCTGGTGAGCGTAGTGAGTCTGGTGAGTGTGGTGAGTGTGATGAGCTGGTGGTGAGTGAGCGTGGTGAGTGAGCGTGGTGAGCGTGGTGAGCGTGGTGAGGTGGTGGTGGTGAGTCTGGTGAGCGTGGTGAGTGAGCGTGGTGAGTGAGCGTGGTGAGTGAGTCTGGTGAGCGTAGTGAGTCTGGTGAGTGTGGTGAGCTGGTGGTGAGTGTGATGAGCTGGTGGTGAGTGAGCGTGGTGAGTGAGCGTGGTGCTGAGGTGGTGGTGGTGAGTCTAGTGAGCTGGTGGTGAGTGAGCGTGGTGAGTGTGGTGAGCGTGGTGGTGAGGTGGTGGTGGTGAGCTGGTGGTGAGCGTAGTGGTGGTGAGTGTGATGAGCTGGTGGTGAGTGAGCGTGGTGAGTGAGTGTGGTGAGCGTGGTGGTGAGCGTGGTGGTGAGGTGGTGGTGAGGTGGTGGTGGTGAGCTGGTGGTGAGCGTAGTGGTGGTGAGTGTGATGAGCTGGTGGTGAGTGAGCGTGGTGAGTGAGTGTGGTGAGCGTGGTGGTGAGCGTGGTGGTGAGGTGGTGGTGAGGTGGTGGTGGTGAGCTGGTGGTGAGCGTAGTGGTGGTGAGTGTGATGAGCTGGTGGTGAGTGAGCGTGGTGAGTGAGTGTGGTGAGCGTGGTGGTGAGCGTGGTGGTGAGCGTGGTGGTGAGGTGGTGGTGAGGTGGTGGTGGTGGTGGTGAGTGTGGTGGTGAGGTGGTGGTGGTGGTGAGCTGGTGGTGAGTGGGAGGACCGTGCCTCTCACCCGTGAGGTGTAGTACAGGTGGTGAGTGTGGTGGTGAGTGTGGTGAGCGTAGTGGTGAGTGAGCGTGGTGAGTGAGCGTGGTGAGTGAGTCTGGTGAGCGTAGTGAGTCTGGTGAGTGTGGTGAGCTGGTGGTGAGCGTGGTGGTGGTGAGTGTGATGAGCGTAGTGGTGAGTGAGCGTGGTGAGCATGTGGTGAGCGTGGTGGTGAGGTGGTGGTGGTGAGTCTAGTGAGCTGGTGGTGAGCGTGATGAGTGAGCGTGGTGAGTGTGGTGAGCGTGGTGGTGAGCTGGTGGTGAGTCTAGTGAGCTGGTGGTGAGTGTGGTGAGTGAGCGTGGTGAGTGTGGTGAGCGTGGTGGTGAGCTGGTGGTGGTGAGTCTAGTGAGCGTGGTGGTGAGCGTGGTGGTGAGGTGGTGAGGTGGTGGTGGTGAGCTGGTGGTGAGTGGGAGGACCGTGCCTCTCACCCGTGAGGTGTAGTACAGGTGGTGAGTGAGCGTGGTGGTGAGTGAGTCTGGTGAGTGTGGTGAGCGTGGTGAGTGTGGTGAGCTGGTGGTGAGTGGGAGGACCGTGCCTCTCACCCGCGAGGTGTAGTACAGGTGGTGAGTGAGCGTGGTGGTGAGTGAGTCTGGTGAGTGTGGTGAGCGTGGTGAGTGTGGTGAGCGTGGTGAGTGTGGTGAGCTGGTGGTGAGTGGGAGGACCGTGCCTCTCACCCGCGAGGTGTAGTACAGGTGGTGAGTGAGCGTGGTGGTGAGTGAGTCTGGTGAGTGTGGTGAGCGTGGTGAGTGTGGTGAGCGTGGTGAGTGTGGTGAGCTGGTGGTGAGTGGGAGGACCGTGCCTCTCACCCGCGAGGTGTAGTACAGCTGCAGGATGGGGCTGGAGGCCGGGCCCACAGACTTGTGGCTCGCGGAGCCCGTCAGGATGGAGCTGCAGCAGACGTCGTGGTGGTGTTAATAATTAATTAAATAGTGCAGCTATCCACCAAACACTCACCCACTCACTCGCTCACTCGCTCACTCGCTCAGTCACTCGCTCACTCGCTCGCTCACTCGCTCAGTCGCTCACTCGCTCAGTCACTCGCTCACTCGCTCAGTCACTCGCTCACTCGCTCAGTCACTCGCTCACTCGCTCAGTCACTCGCTCGCTCAGTCGCTCACTCGCTCAGTCACCCACCCACTCAACCACTCACCCACCCACTCACTCAGTCACCCACTCACTCGCTCGCTCACTCGCTCAGTCACTCGCTCAGTCGCTCACTCGCTCAGTCACCCACCCACTCAACCACTCACCCACCCACTCACTCAGTCACTCACTCAGTCACCCACTCACTCGCTCACTCACTCACCCACTCACCCACTCACACACTCACTCACCCACCCACTCACTCGCTCAGTCACCCACTCACTCGCCCGCCCCCAGATTTGTGGCTCGCGGAGCCCGTCAGGATGGAGCTGCAGCAAACGTCGTGGGGGTGTTAATAATTAATTAAATGGTACAGCCACTCACCAAACACTCACCCACTCACTCACTCAGTCACCCACTTACCCACCCACCCACCAAACATCCACCCACTCACTCACTCACCCACCCACCAACCCACTCACTCACCCACTCACTCACCCACCAACCCGCTCGCTCGCTCACCCGCCCACTCACCAATTCACCGCACCCACCCTTCCCGGCCGCCTTTGGGTGAGTGGGTGAGTGGGTGGGTGAGTGGGTGGGTGAGTGGGTGGGTGAGTGGGTGGGTGAGTGGGTGGGTGGGTGAGTGGGTGAGTGGGTGAGTGGGTGGTTTGGTGGGTGGGTGAGTGGATGAGTGGGTGGGTGAGTGGGTAAGTGGGTGAGTGGGTGGTTTGGTGGGTGGGTGGTTGGGTGAGTGAGTGAGTGAGTGAGTGGGTGGGTGGGTGAGTGGGTGGGTGAGTGAGTGAGTGAGTGGGTGGGTGAGTGGGTGGGTGGGTGAGTGGGTGAGTGTGTGGGTGAGTGGGTAAGTGGGTGAGTGGGTGGTTTGGTGGGTGGGTGGGTGGGTGAGTGAGTGAGTGGGTGAGTGAGTGAGCGAGTGAGTAAGCGGGTGAGTGAGCGAGTGAGTGAGTGAGTAAGCAGGCGAGTGAGTGAGTGAGCAAGTGAGCGAGTGAGCGAGTGAGTGAGCGAGCGAGCGAGCGAGCGGGCGAGTGAGCGAGCGAGTGAGCGAGCGAGCGAGCGGGCGAGTGAGCGAGTGAGTGAGCGAGCGAGCGAAGTGAGCGAGTGAGCAGGTGAGTGAGTGAGCGAGCGAGCGAGTGAGCGAGTGAGCGAGCGGGCGAGTGAGCGAGTGAGCGAGCGAGCGGGCGAGTGAGCGAGTGAGTGAGCGAAGCGAGCGAGTGAGTGAGCGAGTGAGCAGGTGAGTGAGTGAGCGAGCGAGCGAAGTGAGCGAGTGAGCGAGCGGGCGAGTGAGCGAGTGAGTGAGCGAGCGAGCGAAGTGGGCGAGTGAGCGAGTGAGTGAGCGAATGAGCGAGTGAGTGAGCGAGTGAGCAGGTGAGTGAGTGAGCGAGCGAGCGAAGTGAGCGAGTGAGCGAGCGAGCGGGCGAGTGAGCGAGCGAAGTGAGCGAGCGAGTGGGCGAGTGAGCGAGCGGGCGAGTGAGCGAGCGAGTGAGCGAGCGAGCGGGCGAGTGAGCGAGTGAGTGAGCGAAGCGAGCGAGTGAGTGAGCGAAGTGAGCAGGTGAGTGAGTGAGCGAGCGAGCGAGTGAGCGAGTGAGCGAGCGGGGCGAGTGAGCGAGTGAGTGAGCGAATGAGCGAGTGAGTGAGTGAGCGAGTGAGCAGGTGAGTGAGTGAGCGAGCGAGCGAGTGAGCGAGTGAGCGAGCGGGCGAGTGAGCGAGTGAGTGAGCGAATGAGCGAGTGAGCGAGTGAGCGAGCGGGCGAGTGAGCGAGTGAGTGAGCGAGCGTGCGAGTGAGCGAGTGAGCGAGCGGGCGAGTGAGCGAGTGAGTGAGCGAGCGAGCGAGTGAGCGAGTGAGCGAGCGGGCGAGTGAGCGAGTGAGTGAGCGAATGAGCGAGTGAGTGAGCGAGTGAGCAGGTGAGTGAGTGAGCGAGCGAGCGAGTGAGCGAGTGAGCGAGCGGGCGAGTGAGCGAGTGAGTGAGCGAATGAGCGAGTGAGTGAGCGAGTGAGCAGGTGAGTGAGTGAGCGAGCGAGCGAGTGAGCGAGTGAGCGAGCGGGCGAGTGAGCGAGTGAGTGAGCGAATGAGCGAGTGAGTGAGCGAGTGAGCAGGTGAGTGAGTGAGCGAGCGAGCGAGTGAGCGAGTGAGCGAGCGGGCGAGTGAGCGAGTGTGTACACTACCCACCTGTGCAGGTGCATCCAGTGGCTTGACACGTCCAGCGCCATGCTCACCTGGAAGAGCAGCGCGCAGCGCGGGTAGAGCAGCGACAGGTTGACCAGCAGACACATGGTGGTGCAACGGTCAGTCAGCATGTCCAGCATGGCGCCAAACTTAGAGCCTGCACACACAGACAGACACACACACACACACACAGACACACACACAGACACACACAGACCCACACACACACACAGACACACACAGACACACACACAGACACACACACACACACACAGACACACACACAGACACACACACACAGACACACACACACACACAGACACACACACAGACACACACACACAGACACACACACACAGACACACACACACACACAGACACACACACACACACAGACACACACACACACAGACACACACAGACACACACACAGACACACACACACACACAGACACACACACACACAGACACACACACACACAGACACACACACACACACAGACACACACACACAGACACACACACACAGACACACACAGACACACACAGACACACACACACAGACACACACAGCGGTCAGTCAGCATGTCCAGCATGGCGTGTGTTAGTGTGTTAGTGAGTGTGTTAGTTAGTGTGTGTGTTAGTGTGCTAGTTAGTGTGTTAGTGTGTTAGTGTGCTAGTTAGTGTGTTAGTGTGTTAGTGAGTGTGTTAGTTAGTGTGTTAGTGTGTTAGTGTGCTAGTTAGTGTGTTAGTGTGTTAGTGTGTTAGTGTGCTAGTTAGTGTGTTAGTGTGTTAGTGTGTTAGTGTGCTAGTTAGTGTGTTAGTGTGTTAGTGAGTGTGTTAGTTAGTGTGTTAGTGTGCTAGTTAGTGTGTTAGTGTGTTAGTGTGTTAGTGTGCTAGTTAGTTAGTGTGTTAGTGTGTTAGTTAGTTAGTGTGTTAGTGTGTTAGTGTGCTAGTGTGTTAGTTAGTGTGTTAGTGTGTTAGTGTTAGTTAGTGTGTTAGTGTGCTAGTTAGTTAGTTAGTGTGTTAGTGTGCTAGTTAGTGTGTTAGTGTGCTAGTTAGTGTGTTAGTGTGTTAGTGAGCTAGTTAGTGTGTTAGTGTGCTAGTTAGTGTGTTAGTGTGTTAGTGTGTTAGTGTGTTAGTGTGTTAGTGTGCTAGTTAGTGTGTTAGTGTGCTAGTTAGTTAGTTAGTGTGTTAGTGTGCTAGTTAGTGTGTGAGTGTGCTAGTTAGTGTGTGAGTGTAACTCACTCTGGCTGAGTGTTCGTGCGGCGTATCCGTCCACTGCGTCCAGCAGGGCGCTGCTCAGGTAGAGGCCGCAGTGTCTTAGTGTGTTAGTGTGTTAGTGTGTTAGTGTGTTAGTGTGTTAGTGTGTGTGCTAGTTAGTTAGTGTGTTAGTGTGAGTGCTAGTTAGTGTGTATGTGTTAGTGTGCTAGTTAGTGTGTGTGTTAGTGTGTTAGTGTGTTAGTTAGTGTTAGTTAGTGTGTTAGTGTGTTAGTTAGTTAGTGTGTTAGTGTGTTAGTGTGCTAGTGTGTTAGTTAGTGTGTTAGTGTGTTAGTGTTAGTTAGTGTGTTAGTGTGTTAGTGTTAGTTAGTGTGTTAGTGTGTTAGTGAGCTAGTTAGTGTGTTAGTGAGCTAGTTAGTGTGCTAGTGTGTTAGTGTGCTAGTTAGTGTGTTAGTGTGTTAGTGTGCTAGTTAGTGTGTTAGTGTGTTAGTGTGCTAGTTAGTGTGTGAGTGTGACTCACTCTGGCTGAGTGTTCGTGCGGCGTATCCGTCCACTGCGTCCAGCAGGGCGCTGCTCAGGTAGAGGCCGCAGTGTCTTAGTGTGTTAGTGTGTTAGTGTGTTAGTGTGTTAGTGTGTTAGTGTGTGTGTTAGTGTGCTAGTTAGTTAGTGTGTTAGTGTGAGTGCTAGTTAGTGTGTATGTGTTAGTGTGCTAGTTAGTGTGTGTGTTAGTGTGTGAGTGTGCTAGTTAGTGTGTATGTGTTAGTGTGCTAGTTAGTGTGTGTGTGTTAGTGTGTTAGTGAGGTAGTTAGTGTGTTAGTGCTAGTTAGTGTGTGTGTGTTAGTGTGTGAGTGTGCTAGTTAGTGTGTATGTGTTAGTGTGCTAGTTAGTGTGTATGTGTTAGTGTGTTAGTGAGCTAGTTAGTGTGTTAGTGCTAGTTAGTGTGTGTGTGTTAGTGTGCTAGTTAGTGTGTATGTGTTAGTGTGTTAGTGAGCTAGTTAGTGTGTTAGTGCTAGTTAGTGTGTGTGTGTTAGTGTGCTAGTTAGTGTGTATGTGTTAGTGTGTTAGTGAGCTAGTTAGTGTGTTAGTGTGTTAGTGTGTGTGTTAGTGTGCTAGTTAGTGTGTGTGTGTTAGTGTGCTAGTTAGTGTGTATGTGTTAGTGTGTTAGTGTGCTAGTTAGTGTGTTAGTGTGTTAGTGTGTTAGTGAGCTAGTTAGTGTGTGTGCTAGTTAGTAGGTGTGTTAGTGTGCTAGTTAGTGTGTGTGCTAGTGTGCTAGTGTGTGTGTTAGTGTGTTAGTGTGTTAGTGAGCTAGTTAGTGTGTTAGTGCTAGTTAGTGTGTGTGTGTTAGTGTGCTAGTTAGTGTGTATGTGTTAGTGTGTTAGTGAGCTAGTTAGTGTGTTAGTGCTAGTTAGTGTGTGTGTGTTAGTGTGCTAGTTAGTGTGTATGTGTTAGTGTGTTAGTGAGCTAGTTAGTGTGTTAGTGTGTTAGTGTGTGTGTTAGTGTGCTAGTTAGTGTGTGTGTGTTAGTGTGCTAGTTAGTGTGTATGTGTTAGTGTGTTAGTGTGCTAGTTAGTGTGTTAGTGTGTTAGTGTGTTAGTGAGCTAGTTAGTGTGTGTGCTAGTTAGTAGGTGTGTTAGTGTGCTAGTTAGTGTGTGTGCTAGTGTGCTAGTGTGTGTGTTAGTGTGTTAGTGTGTTAGTGAGCTAGTTAGTGTGTTAGTGCTAGTTAGTGTGTGTGTGTTAGTGTGCTAGTTAGTGTGTGAGTGTGCTAGTTAGTGTGTGAGTGTAACTCACTCTGGCTGAGTGTTCGTGCGGCGTATCCGTCCACTGCGTCCAGCAGGGCGCTGCTCAGGTAGAGGCCGCAGTGTCTTAGTGTGCTAGTTAGTTAGTGTGTTAGTGTGTTAGTGTTAGTTAGTGTGTTAGTGTGCTAGTTAGTGTGAGTGTGACTCACTCTGGCTGAGTGTTCGTGCGGCGTATCCGTCCACTGCGTCCAGCAGGGCGCTGCTCAGGTAGAGGCCTGTGGCCGCCACGGGGCTCCACGGCATTGCGGCAAAGGCAGCGAGAGCCAGAGCCACGCGCACGTAGCCTGGCACCACCACAACAACCACAACAACAATCACGACAACAAACACAACAACCACCACCACAATCACCACGACAAACAACAATCACAACAACAATCAACACAACAACCACAATCACCGACACAATCACCACAACCACCACCACAACCACAACAACCACCACAACAAACACAACAACAATCACCACAACAACCACAATCACCAACACAACCACCACAACCACCACAATCACCACAACAACCACAACAACCACAATCACCAACACAACCACCACAACCACCAAAACAACCACAATCACCACCACAACCACCACAACAAACACAATCACCACAACAACCACCACAACCACCACAATCACCACAACAACCACCACAACAAACACAATCACCACAACAACCACCACAACCACCACAACAACCACAATCACCAACACAACCACCACAACAACCACAACAACAACCACCACCACAACCACAATCACCAACACAACCACCACAACAACCACAATCACCAACACAACCACCACAACAACCACAATCACCAACACAACCACCACAACAACAACCACCACAGCAACCACAATCACCAACACAACCACCACAACAACAACCACCACAACAACCACCACAACAACCACAATCACCAACACAACCACCACAACAACAACCACCACAACAACCACAATCACCAACACAACAACCACCACCATAACCACCACCGCAATCATCAACACAACACCACAACCACCACAACACCACAACCACCACCACAACAACCACAATCACCAAAACAAACACAACCACAATCACCACAACCACCACAATCACCGGCCGGGTACCGGGTAGGGTTCCGGGTAAGGAATCAAAACTCGTTTGCGACCTCTGCGCTGTGCCAGCCCAACACGGTAAGGTGGGTGGGAGGCTGGGGGCTGTAGGATCCTAAACAGATAAGCCCTCAGGTGCCGGCTGTAGGATCACAGACAGATAAGCCCTCAGGTGCCGGCTGTAGGATCACAGACAGATAAGCCCTCGGTGCCGGCTGTAGGATCACAGACAGATAAGCCCTCAGGTGCCGGCTGTAGGATCACAGACAGATAAGCCCTCGGTGCCGGCTGTAGGATCACAGACAGATAAGCCCTCAGGTGCCGGCTGTAGGATCACAGACAGATAAGCCCTCAGGTGCCGGCTGTAGGATCACAGACAGATAAGCCCTCAGGTGCCGGCTGTAGGATCACAGACAGATAAGCCCTCAGGTGCCGGCTGTAGGATCACAGACAGATAAGCCCTCGGTGCTGGCTGTAGGATCACAGACAGATAAGCCCTCAGGTGCCGGCTGTAGGATCACAGACAGATAAGCCCTCAGGTGCCGGCTGTAGGATCACAGACAGATAAGCCCTCGGTGCCGGCTGTAGGATCACAGACAGATAAGCCCTCAGGTGCCGGCTGTAGGATCACAGACAGATAAGCCCTCGGTGCCGGCTGTAGGATCACAGACAGATAAGCCCTCAGGTGCCGGCTGTAGGATCACAGACAGATAAGCCCTCAGGTGCCGGCTGTAGGATCACAGACAGATAAGCCCTCAGGTGCCGGCTGTAGGATCACAGACAGATAAGCCCTCAGGTGACGGGATGTAGGATCACAGACAGATAAGCCCTCAGGTGCCGGCTGTAGGATCACAGACAGATAAGCCCTCAGGTGCCGGGCTGTAGGATCACAGACAGATAAGCCCTCAGGTGCCGGCTGTAGGATCACAGACAGATAAACCCTCGGTGCCGGCTGTAGGATCACAGACAGATAAGCCCTCGGTGCCGGCTGTAGGATCACAGACAGATAAGCCCTCAGGTGCCGGGCTGTAGGATCACAGACAGATAAGCCCTCAGGTGCCGGTCTGTAGGATCACAGACAGATAAGCCCTCAGGTGCCGGCTGTAGGATCACAGACAGATAAGCCCTCAGGTGCCGGCTGTAGGATCACAGACAGATAAGCCCTCAGGTGCCGGTCTGTAGGATCACAGACAGATAAGCCCTCGGTGCCGGCTGTAGGATCACAGACAGATAAGCCCTCGGTGCCGGCTGTAGGATCACAGACAGATAAGCCCTCAGGTGCCGGCTGTAGGATCACAGACAGATAAGCCCTCAGGTGCCGGTCTGTAGGATCACAGACAGATAAGCCCTCAGGTGCCGGCTGTAGGATCACAGACAGATAAGCCCTCAGTGCCGGCTGTAGGATCACAGACAGATAAGCCCTCAGGTGCCGGCTGTAGGATCACAGACAGATAAGCCCTCAGGTGCCGGCTGTAGGATCACAGACAGATAAGCCCTCAGTGCCGGGTTGTAGGATCACAGACAGATAAGCCCTCAGGTGCCGGCTGTAGGATCACAGACAGATAAGCCCTCAGGTGCCGGTCTGTAGGATCACAGACAGATAAGCCCTCAGGTGCCGGCTGTAGGATCACAGACAGATAAGCCCTCAGGTGCCGGCTGTAGGATCACAGACAGATAAGCCCTCAGGTGCCGGTCTGTAGGATCACAGACAGATAAGCCCTCGGTGCCGGCTGTAGGATCACAGACAGATAAGCCCTCAGGTGCCGGCTGTAGGATCACAGACAGATAAGCCCTCAGGTGCCGGTCTGTAGGATCACAGACAGATAAGCCCTCAGGTGCTGGCTGTAGGATCACAGACAGATAAGCCCTCAGGTGCCGGCTGTAGGATCACAGACAGATAAGCCCTCAGGTGCCGGCTGTAGGATCACAGACAGATAAGCCCTCAGTGCCGGGTTGTAGGATCACAGACAGATAAGCCCTCAGGTGCCGGGATGTAGGATCACAGACAGATAAGCCCTCAAGCCCTCAGGTGCCGGCTGTAGGATCACAGACAGATAAGACCTCAGGTGCCGGCTGTAGGATCACAGACAGATAAGCCCTCAGGTGCCGGCTGTAGGATCACAGACAGATAAGCCCTCGGTGCCGGCTGTAGGATCACAGACAGATAAGCCCTCAGGTGCCGGCTGTAGGATCACAGACAGATAAGCCCTCAGGTGCCGGCTGTAGGATCACAGACAGATAAGCCCTCGGTGCCGGCTGTAGGATCACAGACAGATAAGCCCTCAGGTGCCGGCTGTAGGATCACAGACAGATAAGCCCTCTGTGCCGGCTGTAGGATCACAGACAGATAAGCCCTCAGGTGCCGGCTGTAGGATCACAGACAGATAAGCCCTCGGTGCCGGCTGTAGGATCACAGACAGATAAGCCCTCAGGTGCCGGCTGTAGGATCACAGACAGATAAGCCCTCGGTGCCGGCTGTAGGATCACAGACAGATAAGCCCTCAGGTGCCGGCTGTAGGATCACAGACAGATAAGCCCTCGGTGCCGGCTGTAGGATCACAGACAGATAAGCCCTCAGGTGCCGGCTGTAGGATCACAGACAGATAAGCCCTCAGGTGCCGGCTGTAGGATCACAGACAGATAAGCCCTCAGGTGCCGGCTGTAGGATCACAGACAGATAAGCCCTCAGGTGCCGGGATGTAGGATCACAGACAGATAAGCCCTCAGGTGCCGGCTGTAGGATCACAGACAGATAAGCCCTCAGGTGCCGGGCTGTAGGATCACAGACAGATAAGCCCTCAGGTGCCGGCTGTAGGATCACAGACAGATAAACCCTCGGTGCCGGCTGTAGGATCACAGACAGATAAGCCCTCGGTGCCGGCTGTAGGATCACAGACAGATAAGCCCTCAGGTGCCGGGCTGTAGGATCACAGACAGATAAGCCCTCAGGTGCCGGTCTGTAGGATCACAGACAGATAAGCCCTCAGGTGCCGGCTGTAGGATCACAGACAGATAAGCCCTCAGGTGCCGGCTGTAGGATCACAGACAGATAAGCCCTCAAGTGCCGGTCTGTAGGATCACAGACAGATAAGCCCTCGGTGCCGGCTGTAGGATCACAGACAGATAAGCCCTCGGTGCCGGCTGTAGGATCACAGACAGATAAGCCCTCAGGTGCCGGCTGTAGGATCACAGACAGATAAGCCCTCAGGTGCCGGTCTGTAGGATCACAGACAGATAAGCCCTCAGGTGCCGGCTGTAGGATCACAGACAGATAAGCCCTCAGTGCCGGCTGTAGGATCACAGACAGATAAGCCCTCAGGTGCCGGCTGTAGGATCACAGACAGATAAGCCCTCAGGTGCCGGCTGTAGGATCACAGACAGATAAGCCCTCAGTGCCGGGTTGTAGGATCACAGACAGATAAGCCCTCAGGTGCCGGCTGTAGGATCACAGACAGATAAGCCCTCAGGTGCCGGTCTGTAGGATCACAGACAGATAAGCCCTCAGGTGCCGGCTGTAGGATCACAGACAGATAAGCCCTCAGGTGCCGGCTGTAGGATCACAGACAGATAAGCCCTCAGGTGCCGGTCTGTAGGATCACAGACAGATAAGCCCTCAGGTGCCGGCTGTAGGATCACAGACAGATAAGCCCTCAGGTGCCGGCTGTAGGATCACAGACAGATAAGCCCTCAGGTGCCGGCTGTAGGATCACAGACAGATAAGCCCTCAGTGCCGGGTTGTAGGATCACAGACAGATAAGCCCTCAGGTGCCGGCTGTAGGATCACAGACAGATAAGCCCTCAGGTGCCGGCTGTAGGATCACAGACAGATAAGCCCTCGGTGCCGGCTGTAGGATCACAGACAGATAAGCCCTCAGGTGCCGGCTGTAGGATCACAGACAGATAAGCCCTCAGGTGCCGGCTGTAGGATCACAGACAGATAAGCCCTCAGTGCCGGCTGTAGGATCACAGACAGATAAGCCCTCAGGTGCCGGCTTTAGGATCCTAAACAGATAAGCCCTCAGGTGCCGGTCTGTAGGATCACAGACAGATAAGCCCTCAGGTGCCGGCTTTAGGATCCTAAACAGATAAGCCCTCAGGTGCCGGTCTGTAGGATCACAGACAGATAAGCCCTCAGGTGCCGGCTTTAGGATCCTAAACAGATAAGCCCTCAGGTGCCGGCTTTAGGATCCTAAACAGATAAGCCCTCAGGTGCCGGCTGTAGGATCACAGACAACCCAGACAGCTGAGCTCCTTGGTGCCACCAACAGAGGGGTTGTGTGGGTTCTGTGGGCTACCTGGGAGCCCACACAACCCCACTCCTCGATGGGAAAGAGGGATAAAAGGGCAGTTCCCCGGCCGATCGGGGCCAGTCGCAGCCTCAAGACCCAAGACCCACCGGGCTTAGAAACCTGGTGCAGAGGTCGCAACCGGGTACCCGATACCCGTACCCTACCCGATACCCGGCTACCCGTACCCGGCCGGGTACGTGTACCCGTTTGCGACCCTGGTGCGGCCGGGTACGGGTAGGCCGTGAGTCACTGGTGAGTCGCCGATTGTCACTCATTTCCCAACGTCTTGTCTCTTCTCACAATTCAAGTTCCTAGAATCAACCCACCCGCGCCTGCAACGTGGCTTCATCCCAGAGGTCGCAATCGGGTACCCGATACCCGTACCCTACCCGATACCCGTACCCTACCCGATACCCGTACCCTACCCGTACCCGTACCCTACCTGATACCCGTACCCTACCCGTACCCGTACCCTACCCGATACCCGTACCCTACCCGTACCCTACCCGATACCCGTACCCTACCCGATACCCGTACCCTACCCGATACCAGTACCCTACCCGATACCCGTACCCTACCAGATACCCGTACCCTACCCGTACCCTACCAGATACCCGTACCCTACCCGATACCCGCACCCTACCCGTACCCGATACCCGATACCCGTACCCTACCCGATACCCGTACCCTACCCGATACCCGTACCCTACCCGTACCCGTACCCTACCCAATACCCGTACCCTACCCGATACCCGGCTACCCGTACCCGGCCAGGTACGGGTAGCCGTTTGCGACCCTGGTGCGGCCGGGTACGGGTACGGGTAGGCCGTGAGTCACTGGTGAGTCACCGTTTGTCACTCATTTCAGGTAGGGTACGGGTAGGGAACGGGTACCCGTACCCGTTTGCACACACACACACAGACTCACCACTCACACACAGACTCACCACACAGACTCACCACTCACCACACACACACACAGACTCACCACACACACACACACACAGACACACAGACTCACCACACAGACTCACCACACACAGACTCACCACACACACACACAGACTCACCACACACACACACAGACTCACCACTCACCACACAGACTCACCACACACACACACAGACTCACCACACACAGACTCACCACACACACACACACAGACTCACCACACACACACACAGACTCACCACACACAGACTCACCACACACACACACAGACTCACCACACACAGACTCACCACACACACACACAGACTCACCACACACACACACAGACTCACCACACACAGACTCACCACACACACACAGACTCACCACACACACACAGACTCACCACACACAGACTCACCACACACACACACAGACTCACCACACACACACAGACTCACCACACAGACTCACCACACAGACTCACCACACACACACACAGACTCACCACACAGACTCACAGACTCACCACACACACACACAGACTCACCACACACAGACTCACCACACACACACACAGACTCACCACACAGACTCACCACACAGACTCACCACACACACACAGACTCACCACACAGACTCACCACACACAGACTCACCACACACACACACAGACTCACCACACAGACTCACCACACAGACTCACCACACACACACAGACTCACCACACAGACTCACCACACAGACTCACCACACACACACAGACTCACCACACACACACACAGACTCACCACACACACACACAGACTCACCACACAGACTCACCACACAGACTCACCACACACACACACTCACCACACAGACTCACCACACACACACAGACTCACCACACAGACTCACCACACACACACAGACTCACCACACAGACTCACCACACACACACAGACTCACCACACAGACTCACCACACAGACTCACCACACAGACTCACCACACACACACAGACTCACCACACAGACTCACCACTCACCACACAGACTCACCACACACACACAGACTCACCACACAGACTCACCACACAGACTCACCACACAGACTCACCACACACTCACCACACACACACAGACTCACCACTCACCACACAGACTCACCACACACACACAGACTCACCACACAGACTCACCACACAGACTCACCACACACACACAGACTCACCACACACACACACAGACTCACCACACAGACTCACCACACAGACTCACCACACAGACTCACCACACAGACTCACCACACAGACTCACCACTCACCACACACAGACAGACTCACCACACAGATTCACCACACACACACACAGACTCACCACACAGACTCACCACACACACACAGACTCACCACACAGACTCACCACACACACACAGACTCACCACACAGACTCACCACACAGACTCACCACACAGACTCACCACACAGACTCACCACACACACACAGACTCACCACACAGACTCACCACACACAGACAGACTCACCACACAGATTCACCACACACACACACAGACTCACCACACAGACTCACCACACACACACAGACTCACCACACAGACTCACCACACACACACACAGACTCACCACACAGACTCACCACACACACACAGACTCACCACACAGACTCACCACACAGACTCACCACACAGACTCACCACACACACACAGACTCACCACACAGACTCACCACACACACACACAGACTCACCACACAGACTCACCACACAGACTCACCACACAGACTCACCACACACACACAGACTCACCACACAGACTCACCACACAGACTCACCACACAGACTCACCACACAGACTCACCACACACACACAGACTCACCACACAGACTCACCACACAGACTCACCACACACACACAGACTCACCACACAGACTCACCACACACACACAGACTCACCACACAGACTCACCACACAGACTCACCACACACACACAGACTCACCACACAGACTCACCACACACACACACAGACTCACCACACAGACTCACCACACAGACTCACCACACACACACAGACTCACCACTCACCACACAGACTCACCACACACACACAGACTCACCACACAGACTCACCACACAGACTCACCACACACACACAGACTCACCACACACACACACAGACTCACCACACACAGACTCACCACAAACACACACAGACTCACCACACAGACTCACCACACAGACTCACCACACAGACTCACCACACACACACACAGACTCACCACACAGACTCACCACACACACACAGACTCACCACACAGACTGACCACACAGACTCACCACACACACACAGACTCACCACACAGACTCACCACACAGACTCACCACACACACACAGACTCACCACACACACTCACCACACAGACTCACCACACACACACAGACTCACCACACACACTCACCACACAGACTCACCACTCACCACACACAGACTCACCACACAGACTCACCACACACAGACTCACCACACACACACAGACTCACCACACAGACTCACCACACAGACTCACCACACACACACAGACTCACCACACAGACTCACCACACACACACAGACTCACCACTCACCACACAGACTCACCACTCACCACACAGACTCACCACACAGACTCACCACACACACACAGACTCACCACTCACCACACAGACTCACCACTCACCACACAGACTCACCACACAGACTCACCACACACAGACTCACCACACACACACAGACTCACCACTCACCACACAGACTCACCACTCACCACACACACACAGACTCACCACACAGACTCACCACACACACACAGACTCACCACACACACACAGACTCACCACACACACACACAGACTCACCACACAGACTCACCACACAGACTCACCACTCACCACACAGACTCACCACACACACACAGACTCACCACTCACCACACACACACAGACTCACCACACAGACTCACCACACAGACTCACCACACACACACAGACTCACCACACAGACTCACCACACAGACTCACCACTCACCACACAGACTCACCACACACACACAGACTCACCACACAGACTCACCACACAGACTCACCACACACACACAGACTCACCACTCACCACACAGACTCACCACACACCACACACACACAGACTCACCACACAGACTCACCACACAGACTCACCACTCACCACACACAGACTCACCACTCACCACACACAGACAGACTCACCACACAGACTCACCACACACAGACTCACCACACAGACTCACCACACACACACAGACTCACCACACAAACACAGACTCACCACACAGACTCACCACACACAGACTCACCACACACACACACAGACTCACCACTCACCACACAGACTCACCACACAGACTCACCACACACAGACTCACCACACACACACAGACTCACCACACAGACTCACCACACACAGACTCACCACACACACACACACACAGACTCACCACACAGACTCACCACACACAGACTCACCACTCACACAGACTCACCACACACAGACAGACTCACCACACACACACACACAGACTCACCACTCACACAGACTCACCACACAGACTCACCACACACACAGACTCACCACACAGACTCACCACACACACTCAGACTCACCACACAGACTCACCACTCACACACAGACTCACCACTCACACAGACTCACCACACAGACTCACCACACACAGACAGACTCACCACTCACACACAGACTCACCACTCACACAGACTCACCACACAGACTCACCACTCACACACAGACTCACCACACAGACTCACCACTCACACAGACTCACCACACAGACTCACCACACACACACAGACTCACCACACAGACTCACCACTCACACACAGACTCACCACTCACACAGACTCACCACACAGACTCACCACACACACACAGACTCACCACTCACACAGACTCACCACACAGACTCACCACACAGACTCACCACTCACACAGACTCACCACACAGACTCACCACTCACACACAGACTCACCACACACGCACACACACACAGACTCACCACACACAGACTCACCACACACACACAGACTCACCACACACACACACACACAGACTCACCACACACAGACTCACCACACAGACTCACCACTCACACAGACTCACCACACAGACTCACCACACACACACAGACTCACCACTCACACAGACTCACCACACAGACTCACCACACAGACTCACCACTCACACAGACTCACCACACAGACTCACCACTCACACACAGACTCACCACACACGCACACACACACAGACTCACCACACACAGACTCACCACACACACACAGACTCACCACACACACACACACACAGACTCACCACACACAGACTCACCACACAGACTCACCACTCACACAGACTCACCACACAGACTCACCACACAGACTCACCACACACACACAGACTCACCACACAGACTCACCACTCACACAGACTCACCACACAGACTCACCACACACACACAGACTCACCACACAGACTCACCACACACACACAGACTCACCACTCACACAAACTCACCACACAGACTCACCACACACACACAGACTCACCACACAGACTCACCACACACACACAGACTCACCACACAGACTCACCACTCACCACACAGACTCACCACACACACTCACCACACACAGACTCACCACTCACCACACACACACACACTCACCACACACACTCACCACTCACCACACACAGACTCACCACACACAGACTCACCACACAGACTCACCACACAGACTCACCACACAGACTCACCACACACACACACAGACTCACCACTCACCACACACAGACTCACCACTCACCACACACACACACACTCACCACACACACTCACCACTCACCACACACAGACTCACCACACACAGACTCACCACACAGACTCACCACACAGACTCACCACACAGACTCACCACACACACACACAGACTCACCACTCACCACACACAGACTCACCACTCACCACACACAGACTCACCACTCACCACACACACAGACTCACCACACAGACTCACCACTCACCACACACAGACTCACCACTCACCACACACACACACACTCACCACACAGACTCACCACTCACCACACACAGACTCACCACTCACCACACACAGACTCACCACTCACCACACACACACAGACTCACCACACAGACTCACCACTCACCACACACAGACTCACCACTCACCACACACAGACTCACCACTCACCACACACACAGACTCACCACACAGACTCACCACACACACACACAGACTCACCACTCACCACACACAGACTCACCACTCACCACACACACACAGACTCACCACACAGACTCACCACTCACCACACACAGACTCACCACTCACCACACACAGACTCACCACTCACCACACACACACACACTCACCACACAGACTCACCACTCACCACACACAGACTCACCACTCACCACACACACAGACTCACCACACAGACTCACCACTCACCACACACAGACTCACCACTCACCACACACACACAGACTCACCACACAGACTCACCACTCACCACACAGACTCACCACTCACCACACACAGACTCACCACTCACCACACACACACACACTCACCACACACACACAGACTCACCACACAGACTCACCACTCACCACACAGACTCACCACTCACCACACACAGACTCACCACTCACCACACACACACACACTCACCACACAGACTCACCACTCACCACACACAGACTCACCACTCACCACACACACAGACTCACCACACAGACTCACCACTCACCACACACAGACTCACCACTCACCACACACACACAGACTCACCACACAGACTCACCACTCACCACACAGACTCACCACTCACCACACACAGACTCACCACTCACCACACACACACACACTCACCACACACACACAGACTCACCACACAGACTCACCACTCACCACACAGACTCACCACTCACCACACACAGACTCACCACTCACCACACACACACACACTCACCACACACACTCACCACTCACCACACACAGACTCACCACTCACCACACACACACACACTCACCACACACAGACAGACTCACCACACACACACACAGACTCACCACACAGACTCACCACACAGACTCACTCACACACACAGACTCACCACACACACACACAGACTCACTCACACACACACACAGACTCACCACACACACACACAGACTCACCACACAGACTCACCACACACACACAGACTCACCACACAGACTCACTCACACACACAGACTCACCACTCACCACACAGACTCACTCACACACACACACAGACTCACCACACAGACTCACCACACACACACAGACTCACCACTCACCACACAGACTCACCACACACCGACTCACCACCACTCACCACACAGACTCACCACACACACACACTCACCACACACACACACAGACTCACCACACACACTCACCACACACAGACTCACCACACAGACTCACCACCACCACACAGACTCACCAAACACAGACTCACCACACAGACTCACCACTCACCACACACACTCACCACACACACTCACCACCACTCACCACACAGACTCACCACACACACACACAGACTCACCACTACTCACCACCACTCACCACACAGACTCACCACACACACACACAGACTCACCACTACTCACCACCACTCACCACACAGACTCACCAAACACAGACTCACCACACAGACTCACCACTCACCACCACTCACCACACAGACACTCACCACCACTCACCACACACACTCACCACACACACTCACCACACAGACTCACCACACAGACTCACCACACAGACTCACCACCACTCACCACACACACTCACCACACACACTCACCACACACACTCACCACACAGACTCACCACACAGACTCACCACACAGACACTCACCACAACTCACCACACACACTCACCACACACACTCACCACACAGACTCACCACACAGACTCACCACACAGACTCACCACTCACCACCACTCACCACACAGACACTCACCACCACTCACCACACACACTCACCACACAGACTCACCACACAGACTCACCACTCACCACCACTCACCACACAGACACTCACCACCACTCACCACTCACACTCACCACACAGACTCACCACACAGACTCACCACCACTCACCACACAGACACTCACCACCACTCACCACACACACTCACCACACAGACTCACCACACAGACTCACCACTCACCACCACTCACCACACAGACACTCACCACCACTCACCACTCACACTCACCACACTCACCACACAGACTCACCACACAGACTCACCACTCACCACCACTCACCACACAGACACTCACCACCACTCACCACCACTCACCACACACACTCACCACACAGACTCACCACACAGACTCACCACACAGACTCACCACTCACCACACAGACTCACCACTGACAGACTCACCACACACAGACTCACCACCACTCACCACACAGACTCACCACTCACCACACAGACTCACCACCACCACCACACTCACCACACACACTCACCACTCACCACACAGACACTCACCACCACTCACCACACACACTCACCACACAGACTCACCACACAGACTCACCACACAGACTCACCACACAGACTCACCACTCACCACCACTCACCACACACACTCACCACACACAGACTCACCACCACACACAGACTCACCACTCACCACCACTCACCACACAGACACTCACCACCACTCACCACACACACTCACCACACAGACTCACCACACAGACTCACCACTCACCACCACTCACCACACAGACTCACCACACACAGACTCACCACCACTCACCACACACACTCACCACTCACCACACAGACTCACACACACAGACTCACCACACACACACTCACCACCACACACACACAGACTCACCACACAGACTCACCACACAGACTCACCACCACTCACCACACACACACACACAGACTCACCACACAGACTCACCACACACACTCACCACACACACACAGACTCACCACACAGACTCACCACACACACACAGACTCACCACACACACACAGACTCACCACACACACAGACTCACCACACACACTCACCACACACACACAGACTCACTACTCACCACACAGACTCACCACTCACCACACAGACTCACCACTCACCACACAGACTCACCACCACCACCACACTCACCACACACACTCACCACTCACCACCACACACACACAGACTCACCACACAGACTCACCGATGATGTTGGGCACGAACAGGAAGACATTTTCCGTGCTCGCTGCCTGCGACTTCAGCTTCTCCATCGCCGCCACTCGGCAAAGAGGAAGTTTCTTTTTTTAAATAAATTTTTGTAAAATTATTTCCCTCCAAATTTCTCCCTAAACGCGATTTTATTGCTTACAAAGCGGGCGGGTGATGCGCGGTGACGTCACTCGGTTAGGAAGCGATGACGTCATCCGGCCACGGGCTCGTGGGATGACGTCACTCGGTTAGGAAGAGATGACGTCACTCGGAACGGACTCGCGGGATGACGTCGCTCGGTTAGGACACGATGACGTCACTCGGTTTAGGATAAGATGACGTCACTCGGACCGGACTCGCGGGATGACGTCGCTCGGTTAGGAAGCGATGACGTCACTCGGCCCCGAGCTCGCGGGATGACGTCACACTCGGT
Source organism: Lampetra fluviatilis (assembly GCF_964198595.1). Taxonomy (NCBI): domain Eukaryota; kingdom Metazoa; phylum Chordata; class Hyperoartia; order Petromyzontiformes; family Petromyzontidae; genus Lampetra; species Lampetra fluviatilis. Next base: position 54,499 of record NW_027620868.1, read on the forward strand.
TCGGAAGCGACGACATCATTTTTGATATGGGAGCCGATGACGTCACTCGGTCGGGGTTGCAAGACGAAGTCACTCGGTTAGGAAGCAATGACGTCACTCGGCCCCTGGCTCGCGGGATGACGTCACACTCGGTTCAAAAGCGACGACGTCACTTTTGATATGGCAGTCGATGACGTCACTCGGCTTTGTGCGATGGTTTGACGTCACTCGGACTGGGCGGCGGTGACGTCGCGTTGCATGGGGGAGACGATGACGTCACTCGGGTGCGGATATGACGTCACGCGATATCGCCTCGCGTCATCCACGATATATCGCGATATCGCTTCGCATCATCCACGATATATCGCGATATCGCTTCGTGTCATCCACGATATATCGCGATATCGCTTCGTATCATCCACGATATATCGCGATATCGCTTCGCGTCATCCACGATATATCGCGATATCGCTTCGCATCATCCACGATATATCGCGATATCCCTTCGTGTCATCCACGATATATCGCGATATCGCTTCGCGTCATCCACGATATATCGCGATATCGCGTCGTGTCATCCACGATATATCGCGATATCGCTTCGTATCATCCACGATATATCGCGATATCGCTTCGCATCATCCACGATATATCGCGATATCGCTTCGTATCATCCACGATATATCGCGATATCGCTTCGTATCATCCACGATATATCGCGATATCGCTTCGTGTCATCCACGATATATCGCGATATCGCTTCGTATCATCCACGATATATCGCGATATCGCTTCGTGTCATCCACGATATATCGCGATATCGCTTCGCGTCATCCACGATATATCGCGATATCGCGTCGCATCATCCACGATATATCGCGATATCGCTTCGCATCATCCACGATATATCGCGATATCGCTTCGTATCATCCACGATATATCGCGATATCGCTTCGCGTCATCCACGATTATCGCGATATCGCTTCGCGTCATCCACGATATATCGCGATATCGCTTCGTATCATCCACGATTATCGCGATATCGCTTCACGTCATCCACGATTATCGCGATATTGCTTCGTATCATCCACGATTATCGCGATATCGCTTCGTGCCATCCACGATTATCGCGATATCGCTTCGTGCCATCCACGATTATCACGATATCGCTTCGTGCCATCCACGATATATCGCGATATCGCTTCGCGTCATCCACGATTATCGCGATATCGCTTCGTATCATCCACGATATATCGCGATATCGCTTCGTGCCATCCACGATATATCGCGATATCGCTTCGCATCATCCACGATATATCGCGATATCGCTTCGTGCCATCCACGATATATCGCGATATCGCCTCGTATCATCCACGATATATCGCGATATCGCCTCGTATCATCTACGATATATCGCGATATCGCTTCGTGCCATCCACGATATATCGCGATATCGCTTCGTATCATCCACGATATATCGCGATATCGCTTCGCATCATCCACGATATATCGCGATATCGCTTCGTGCCATCCACGATATATCGCGATATCGCCACGTATCATCCACGATATATCGCGATATCGCCTCGTATCATCCACGATATATCGCGATATCGCTTCGCATCATCCACGATATATCGCGATATCGCTTCGTATCATCCACGATATATCGCGATATCGCTTCGTATCATCCACGATATATCGCGATATCGCTTCGCATCATCCACGATATATCGCGATATCGCTTCGCATCATCCACGATTATCGCGATATCGCTTCGCATCATCCACGATATATCGCGATATCGCTTCGTATCATCCACGATTATCGCGATATCGCTTCGCGCCATCCACGATTATCGCGATATCGCTTCGTATCATCCACGATATATCGCGATATCGATTCGTATCATCCACGATTATCGCGATATCGCTTCGCGTCATCCACGATATATCGCGATATCGCTTCGCGTCATCCACGATATATCGCGATATCGCCTCGTATCATCCACGATATATCGCGATATCGCTTCGCGTCATCCACGATATATCGCGATATCGCCTCGTATCATCCACGATATATCGCGATATCGCTTCGCATCATCCACGATATATCGCGATATCGCTTCGTATCATCCACGATATATCGCGATTTCGCTTCGCATCATCCACGATTATCGCGATATCGCTTCGCGTCATCCACGATATATCGCGATATCGCTTCGCGTCATCCACGATATATCGCGATATCGATTCGTATTATCCACGATTATCGCGATATCGCTTCGCGTCATCCACGATATATCGCGATATCGCTTCGCGTCATCCACGATATATCGCGATATCGCCTCGTATCATCCACGATATATCGCGATATCGCTTCGCGTCATCCACGATATATCGCGATATCGCCTCGAATCATCCACGATATATCGCGATATCGCTTCGCATCATCCACGATATATCGCGATATCGCTTCGTATCATCCACGATATATCGCGATATCGCTCCGCATCATCCACGATTATCGCGATATCGCTTCGCGTCATCCACGATATATCGCGATATCGCTTCGCGTCATCCACGATATATCGCGATATCGATTCGTATTATCCACGATTATCGCGATATCGCTTCGCGTCATCCACGATATATCGCGATATCGCTTCGCGTCATCCACGATATATCGCGATATCGCTTCGCGTCATCCACGATATATCGCGATATCGCCTCGTATCATCCACGATATATCGCGATATCGCTTCGCGTCATCCACGATATATCGCGATATCGCCTCGTATCATCCACGACATATCGCGATATCGCTTCGCGTCATCCACGATATATCGCGATATCGCCTCGTATCATCCACGATATATCGCGATATCGCTTCGCATCATCCACGATATATCGCGATATCGCCTCGTATCATCCATGATATATCGCGATATCGCTTCGCATCATCCACAATATATCGCGATATCGCCTCGTATCATCCACGATATATCGCGATATCGCTTCGCATCATCCACGATATATCGCGATATCGCCTCGTATCATCCACGATATATCGCGATATCGCCTCGTATCATCCACGATATATCTATATTACTATATTTTGCTACTGGTAAAGGAGATGTCTCATAGTGTGAATGCTTAACTCCGAGCTGGGTGGGTGAGTGGGTGAGTGAGTGAGTGGGTGAGTGGGCGAGTGAGTGGGTGAGTGAGTTCGTGAGTGGGTGAGTGAGTAGCTGAATTAGTGGGTGGGTGAGTGGGTGGGTGAGTTCGTGAGTGGGTGAGTGGGTGGGTGAGTGGGTGAGTTCGTGAGTGGGTGAGTGGGTGAGTGAGTTCGTGAGTGGGTGAGTGAGTAGCTGAATTAGTGGGTGGGTGGGTGAGTGAGTGAGTTCGTGAGTGGGTGAGTGGGTGGGTGAGTGGGTGAGTTCGTGAGTGGGTGAGTGGGTGGGTGAGTGGGTGAGTTCGTGAGTGGGTGAGTGGGTGAGTGAGTTCGTGAGTGGGTGAGTGAGTAGCTGAATTAGTGGGTGGGTGGGTGAGTGGGTGGGTGAGTTCGTGAGTGGGTGAGTGGGTGAGTGAGTTCGTGAGTGGGTGAGTGGGTGACTGAGTGGGTGAGTTCGTGAGTGGGTGAGTGGGTGGGTGAGTGGGTGAGTTCGTGAGTGGGTGAGTGAGTGGGTGAGTGGGTGAGTTCGTGAGTGGGTGAGTGAGTGGGTGAGTGAGTGGGTGAGTGAGTTCGTGAGTGGGTGAGTGAGTGGGTGAGTGGGTGAGTGGGTGAGTGGGTGAGTTCGTGAGTGGGTGAGTGGGTGGGTGAGTGAGTTCGTGAGTGGGTGAGTGGGTGGGTGAGTGGGTGAGTTCGTGAGTGGGTGAGTGGGTGGGTGAGTGGGTGAGTTCGTGAGTGGGTGAGTGGGTGAGTGAGTTCGTGAGTGGGTGAGTGAGTAGCTGAATTAGTGGGTGGGTGGGTGAGTGGGTGGGTGAGTTCGTGAGTGGGTGAGTGGGTGAGTGAGTTCGTGAGTGGGTGAGTGGGTGACTGAGTGGGTGAGTTCGTGAGTGGGTGAGTGGGTGGGTGAGTGGGTGAGTTCGTGAGTGGGTGAGTGGGTGAGTGGGTGAGTTCGTTCGTGAGTGGGTGGATGAGTGAGTTCGTGAGCGGGTGAGTGGGTGAGTGAGTGAGTGGGTGGGTGAGTGGGTGGGTGAGTGAGCGGGTGAGTGAGTGGGTGAGTGGGTGAGTGAGTGAGTGAGTGAGTGAGTGGGTGGGTGAGTGAGTGGGTGGGTGAGTGAGTGAGTGAGTGGGTGAGTGAGTGAGTGAGTGAGTGAGTGAGTGAGTGAGTGAGTGAGTGAGTGAGTGGGTGAGTGAGTGAGTGGGTGAGTGAGTGGGTGGGTGGGTGAGTGGGTGAGTGAGTTCGTGAGTGGGTGAGTGAGTGGGAGAGTGGGTGAGTGAGTTCGTGAGTGGGTGAGTGAGTGGGTGAGTGAGTGGGTGAGTGGGTGAGTGGGTGGGTGAGTGGGTGAGTGAGTTCGTGAGTGGGTGAGTGAGTTCGTGAGTGGGTGAGTGGGTGAGTTCGTGAGTGGGTGAGTGGGTGAGTGAGTAGCTGAGTGCATGGGTGGGTGAGTGAGTTCGTGAGTGGGTGAGTGAGTGGGTGACTGAGTGGGTGAGTGAGTGAGTTCGTGAATGGGTGAGTGGGTGAGTGAGTTCGTGAGTGGGTGAGTGGGTGAGTTCGTGAGTGGGTGAGTGTGTGGGTGAGTGAGTTCGTGAGTGGGTGGATGAGTGAGTGGGTGAGTGGGTGGGTGGGTGGGTGAGTGAGTTCGTGAGTGGGTGGGTGAGTGAGTGGGTGAGTGAGTGGGTGAGTGAGTGGGTTCGTGAGTGGGTGAGTGGGTGGGTGGGTGGATGAGTGAGTGGGTGAGTGAGTTCGTGAGTGGGTGAGTAGCTGAATTAGTGGGTGGGTGAGTGGGTGGATGAGTGAGTGAGTTCGTGAGTGGGTGGGTGAGTGAGTGGGTAAGTGGGTGAGTGTGTGGGTGAGTGAGTTCGTGAGTGGGTGGGT
>NW_027620869.1:0-48181 GCF_964198595.1 Lampetra fluviatilis
AGTGGGTTGGTGGGAGGGTGGGTGAGTTGGTGAGTGGGTGAGTGGGTGAGTGGGTGAATGGGTGGGTGGGTGAATGGGTGGGTGGGTGAGTGGGTGAGTGGGTGGGTGGGTGAATGGGTGGGTGGGTGAGTGGGTGAGTGGGTGAGTCTCTGCATGACCGTCTCAGTTCTGTATCCTCCTGAACTCCCCCCCTCCCCCTGCTGTCCACTGTGTAGTGAGTGGGTGGGTGGGTGAGTCGGTGGGTGGGTGAGTGGGTGGGTGAGTGGGTGGGTGGGTGGATGAGTGGGTGAGCGGGTGAGTGCGTGAGTGAGTGAGTGGATGGTTGGATGAGTGAGTGAGCGAAGTGAGTGCGTGAGTGAGTGAGTGGATGGTTGGATGAGTGAGCGAGTGAGTGAGTGAGCGAGTGAGTCTCTGCATGACCGTCTCAGTTCTGTATCCTCCTGAACTCCCCCTGCCCCTGTCCCCTGTGTAGGCGTATGGCCGCGACCTCATGGAGGCCCAGGATTGGTGTCGCAAGTTCATGAGGTCGGGCAACCAGAAGGATCTCACTCAGGCATGGGACCTCTACTACCACGTGTTCCGCCGCGTCTCCAAACAGCTTCCACAGGTAAACAGACTCACACAGAGACTCACAGACTCACACAGAGACTCACAGAGACTCACCGAGACTCTCACAGAGACTCACAGAGACTCACAGAGACTCACAGAGACACACACAGAGACTCACACAGAGACTCACAGAGACCCACAGAGACTCACAGAGACACACACAGAGACCCACAGAGACTCACAGAGACTCACAGAGACCCACAGAGACTCACAGAGACACACACAGAGACCCACAGAGACTCACAGAGACTCACAGAGACCCACAGAGACTCACAGAGACACACACAGAGACTCACAGAGACACACACAGAGACTCACACAGAGACTCACAGAGACCCACAGAGACTCACAGAGACACACACAGAGACCCACAGAGACTCACAGAGACACACACAGAGACTCACAGAGACACACACAGAGACCCACAGAGACTCACAGAGACTCACAGAGACTCACACAGAGACTCACAGAAACCCACAGAGACTCACAGAGACTCACAGAGACTGAGAGACTCACAGAGACTCACAGAGACTCACACAGAGACTCACAGAGACTGAGAGACTCACAGAGACTCACAGAGACTCACAGAGACTCACACAGAGACTCACAGAAACCCACAGAGACTCACAGAGACTCACACAGAGACTCACAGAAACCCACAGAGACTCACAGAGACTCACAGAGACTCACAGAGACTCACAGAGACTCACAGAGACTCACACAGAGACCCACAGAGACTCACAGAGACTCACCGAGACACACACAGAGACCCACAGAGACTCACAGAGACTCACAGAGACTCACACAGAGACTCACAGAAACCCACAGAGACTCACAGAGACTCACAGAGACTCACAGAGACTCACAGAGACTCACAGAGACTCACACAGAGACTCACAGAGACTCACACAGAGACTCACAGAGACTCACAGAGACACACACAGAGACCCACAGAGACTCACAGAGACTCACCGAGACACACACAGAGACTCACAGAGACTCACAGAGACTCACACAGAGACTCACAGAGACTCACAGAGACTCACAGAGACTCACACAGAGACTCACAGAAACCCACAGAGACTCACAGAGACTCACAGAGACTCACACAGAGACTCACAGAAACCCACAGAGACTCACAGAGACTCACAGAGACTCACACAGAGACTCACAGAGACTCACAGAGACTCACAGAGACTCACACAGAGACTCACAGAAACCCACAGAGACTCACAGAGACTCACAGAGACTCACACAGAGACACACAGAGACACACAGAGACCCACAGAGACTCACAGAGACTCACACAGAGACACACAGAGACCCACAGAGACTCACAGAGACTCACAGAGACTCACAGAAACCCACAGAGACTCACAGAGACTCACAGAGACTCACACAGAGACACACAGAGACCCACAGAGACTCACAGAGACTCACAGAGACTCACACAGAGACTCACAGAGACTCACAGAGACTCACAGAGACTCACAGAGACTCACAGAGACTCACACAGAGACTCACAGAGACTCACAGAGACTCACACAGAGACTCACAGAGACTCACAGACTCGCAGAGACACACAGAGACTCAGAGAGACTCAGAGAGACTCACACAGAGACTCACAGAGAGACTCACAGAGACTCACAGAGACTCACAGAGACTCACAGACTCACACAGAGACTCACAGAGACTCACCGAGACTCTCACAGAGACTCAGAGAGACTCAGAGAGACTCACACAGAGACTGACACAGAGACTCACAGAGAGACTCACAGAGACTCACAGAGACTCACAGAGAGACCCACCCACACGGCCACAGTGAACCCCACCCACCCACACGGCCACAGTGAACCCCACCCACCCCCACGGCCACAGTGAACCCCACCCACCCACACGGCCACAGTGAACCCCACCCACCCACACGGCCACAGTGAACCCCACCCACCCACACGGCCATCGTGAACCCCACCCACCCACACGGCCACAGTGAACCCCACCCACCCACACGGCCACAGTGAACCCCACCCACCCACACGGCCATCGTGTACCCCACCCACCCCCACGGCCACAGTGAACCCCACCCACCCACACGGCCACAGTGAACCCCACCCACCCACACGGCCACAGTGAACCCCACCCACCCACACGGCCATCGTGAACCCCACCCACCCACACGGCCACAGTGAACCCCACCCACCCACACGGCCACAGTGAACCCCACCCACCCACACGGCCGCCGTGAACCCCACCCACCCACACGGCCACAGTGAACCCCACCCACCCACACGGCCACAGTGAACCCCACCCACCCACACGGCCATCGTGAACCCCACCCACCCACACGGCCACAGTGAACCCCACCCACCCACCCACACGGCCACAGTGAACCCCACCCACCCACACGACCACCGTGAACCCCACCCACCCACACGGCCACAGTGAACCCCACCCACCCACACGGCCACAGTGAACCCCACCCACCCACACGGCCACAGTGAACCCCACCCACCCACACGGCCACAGTGAACCCCACCCACCCACACGGCCATCGTGAACCCCACCCACCCACACGGCCACAGTGAACCCCACCCACCCACCCACACGGCCACAGTGAACCCCACCCACCCACACGACCACAGTGAACCCCACCCACCCACACGGCCACAGTGAACCCCACCCACCCACACGGCCACCGTGAACCCCACCCACCCACACGGCCATAGTGAACCCCACCCACCCACACGGCCATCGTGAACCCCACCCACCCACACGGCCACAGTGAACCCCACCCACCCACCCACACGGCCACAGTGAACCCCACCCACCCACACGACCACCGTGAACCCCACCCACCCACACGGCCACAGTGAACCCCACCCACCCACACGGCCACAGTGAACCCCACCCACCCACCCACACGGCCACAGTGAACCCCACCCACCCACACGACCACCGTGAACCCCACCCACCCACACGGCCACAGTGAACCCCACCCACCCACACGGCCACAGTGAACCCCACCCACCCACCCACACGGCCACAGTGAACCCCACCCACCCACACGACCACCGTGAACCCCACCCACCCACACGGCCACAGTGAACCCCACCCACCCACACGACCACCGTGAACCCCACCCACCCACCCACACGGCCGCCGTGAACCCCAATGACCTCCAATGACTCCTGTGACCCCCCCGTGACCTCCAGCTGACCTCGCTGGAGCTGCAGTACGTCTCTCCCAAGCTGCTGATGTGCCGTGACCTTGAGCTCGCCGTGCCGGGGACGTACGACCCAAATCAGGCGGTGGTCAGGATAGAGAGCGTCGCCTCAGCCCTGCAGGTCATCACCTCCAAGCAGAGGCCTCGCAAGCTCACCATCATGGGTGAGTGAGTGAGTGAGTGGGTGAGTGAGTGGGTGAGTGAGAGAGTGAGTGAGAGAGTGGGTGAGTAGGTGAGTGGCTGAGTGAGTGAGTGGGTGGGTGAGAGAGTGAGAGAGTGGTGGGTGAGTAGGTGAGTGGCTGAGTGAGTGAGTTGGTGAGTGAGAGAGTGAGTGAGAGAGTGGGTGAGTGAGTGAGTGGGTGAGTGAGTGAGTGAGAGAGTGAGTGGTGGTTGGGTGGGTGGGTGGATGAATGAGTGGTTGGGTGAGTGGGTGGGTGGGTGAGTGGGTGAGTAGGTGAGTGGGTGAGTGAGTGGTGGGTGAGTGAGTGAGTGGGTGAGTGAGTGAGTGAGTGAGTGAGTGGGTGGGTGGGTGAGTGAGTGAGTGGTGGGTGAGTGGTGAGGATAGAGAGCGTCGCCTCAGCGCTGCAGGTCATCACCTCCAAGCAGAGGCCTCGCAAGCTCACCATCATGGGTGAGCGTGGGGGTGAGTGAGTGGGTGAGTGGGTGAGTGAGAGAGTGGGTGAGTGAGTGGGTGAGTGGGTGAGTGAGTGAGTGGGTGAGTGAGAGAGTGAGTGAGAGAGTGGGTGAGTAGGTGAGTGGCTGAGTGAGTGAGTGGGTGGGTGAGAGAGTGAGAGAGTGGTGGGTGAGTAGGTGAGTGGCTGAGTGAGTGAGTTGGTGAGTGAGAGAGTGAGTGAGAGAGTGGGTGAGCAGGTGAGTGGGTGAGTGAGTGAGTGGGTGAGTAGGTGAGTGTGTTAGTGGGAGAGTGAGATAGTGAGTGAGTGGTTGGGTGAGTGGGTGGGTGGGTGAGTAGGTGAGTGAGTGAGTGGTGAGTGTGTTAGTGGGTGAGTGGGTGAGTGAGTGAGTGAGTGAGTGGGTGGGTGGGTGAGTGGGTGGGTGAGTGGGTGAGTGAGAGAGTGAGTGAGAGAGTGAGTGAGAGAGTGGGTGAGTAGGTGAGTGGCTGAGTGAGTGAGTGGGTGGGTGAGAGAGTGAGAGAGTGGTGGGTGAGTAGGTGAGTGGGTGAGTGAGTGAGTGGGTGAGTGAGAGAGTGAGTGAGAGAGTGGGTGAGTGGGTGAGTGGGTGAGTGAGTGAGTGGTGGGTGAGTGGTGAGGATAGAGAGCGTCGCCTCAGCGCTGCAGGTCATCACCTCCAAGCAGAGGCCTCGCAAGCTCACCATCATGGGTGAGCGTGGGGGTGAGGGTGGGTGTGTGGGTGAGTGAGAGAGTGGGTGAGTGGTGAGTGAGTGAGAGATTGGGTGAGTGGGTGAGTGAGAGAGTGAGTGAGAGAGTGGGTGAGAGAGTGGTAGGTGAGTGGGTGAGTGAGTGGGTGAGTGAGAGATTGGGTGAGTGGGTGAGTGGGTGAGTGAGAGATTGGGTGAGTGAGAGAGTGAGTGAGTGGGTGAGTGAGTGAGAGAGTGGTAGGTGAGTGGGTGAGTGGGTGAGTGGGTGAGTAGGTGAGTGTGTTAGTGGGAGAGTGAGATAGTGAGTGACTTGGTGGTTGGGTGGGTGAGAGAGTGAGTGGGTGAGTGAGTGGGTGAGTAGGTGAGTGGGTGAGTGAGTGAGTGGTGGGTGAGTGAGTGGGTGAGTGAGTGAGTGGGTGAGTAAGTGGGTGGTTGGGTGGGTGGGTGGATGAATGAGTGGTTGGGTGAGTGGGTGGGTGGGTGAGTGGGTGAGTAGGTGAGTGGGTGAGTGAGTGAGTGGTGGGTGAGTGAGTGGTGGGTGAGTGAGTGGGTGAGTGAGTGAGTGAGTGAGTGGGTGAGTGAGTGAGTGAGAGAGTGAGTGGTGGTTGGGTGGGTGGGTGGATGAATGAGTGGTTGGGTGAGTGGGTGGGTGGGTGAGTGGGTGAGTAGGTGAGTGGGTGAGTGAGTGAGTGAGTGGTGGGTGAGTGAGTGGTGGGTGAGTGAGTGAGTGGGTGAGTGAGTGAGTGAGTGAGTGGGTGGGTGGGTGAGTGAGTGAGTGGTGGGTGAGTGGTGAGGATAGAGAGCGTCGCCTCAGCGCTGCAGGTCATCACCTCCAAGCAGAGGCCTCGCAAGCTCACCATCATGGGTGAGCGTGGGGGTGAGGGTGGGTGAGTGGGTGGGTTAGTGAGAGAGTAGTAGGTGAGTGAGTGGGTGAGTGAGTGAGAGAGTGGTAGGTGAGTGGGTGAGTGAGATAGTGGGTGAGTGGGTGAGTGGATGGTTAGGTGAGTGAGTGGGTGAGTGAGTGGGTGGGCGGTTGGGTGAGTAAGTGGATGAATGAGCTGGTGATTAGGTGAGTAGGTGAGTGGGTGAGTGTGTCAGCAGGTGAGTAGGTGAGTGAGTGAGTGAGTGAATGAGTGAGTGAGTGGTAGGTGAGTGGGTGAGTGAGATAGTGAGTGAGTGGGTGGTTAGGTGGTTAGGTGAGTGGGTGAGTGGGTGAGTGTGTGTGTGAGTGAGCGAGTGAGTGGGTGAGTGAGTGTGTGTGTGAGTGGTGAGTGAGTGGGTGAGTGTGTGTGTGAGTGAGTGGGTGAGTGTGTGTGTGAGTGAGTGGTGAGTGAGTGGGTGAGTGTGTGTGTGAGTGGTGAGTGAGTGGGTGAGTGTGTGTGTGAGTGAGTGGTGAGTGAGTGGGTGAGTGTGTGTGTGAGTGAGTGGTGAGTGAGTGGGTGAGTGAGTGGGTGAGTGAGTGGTGAGTGAGTGGGTGAGTGTGTGTGTGAGTGAGTGGTGAGTGAGTGGGTGAGTGTGTGTGTGAGTGAGTGGTGAGTGAGTGGGTGAGTGTGTGTGTGTGTGAGTGAGTGGGTGAGTGTGTGTGTGAGTGAGTGGTGAGTGAGTGGGTGAGTGTGTGTGTGAGTGAGTGGGTGAGTGTGTGTGTGAGTGAGTGGTGAGTGAGTGGGTGAGTGTGTGTGTGAGTGAGTGGTGAGTGAGTGGGTGAGTGAGTGGGTGAGTGAGTGGTGAGTGAGTGGGTGAGTGTGTGTGTGAGTGAGTGGTGAGTGAGTGGGTGAGTGAGTGGGTGAGTAAGTGGTGGGTGAGTGGGTGAGTGTGTGGGTGAGTGAGTGGGTGAGTGAGTGGGTGAGTGAGTGGGTGAGTGTGTGTGTGAGTGAGTGGTGAGTGAGTGGGTGAGTGTGTGTGTGAGTGAGTGGTGAGTGAGTGGGTGAGTGAGTGGGTGAGTGAGTGGGTGAGTGTGTGTGTGTGTGAGTGAGTGGTGAGTGAGTGGGTGAGTGTGTGTGTGAGTGAGTAGGTGAGTGAGTGGGTGAGTGAGTGGGTGAGTGAGTGGGTGAGTGAGTGTGTGAGTGAGTGGGTGAGTGTGTGTGTGTGAGTGAGTGGTGAGTGAGTGGGTGAGTGTGTGTGTGAGTGAGTGGTGAGTGAGTGGGTGAGTGTGTGTGTGAGTGAGTGGTGAGTGAGTGGGTGAGTGTGTGTGTGTGTGAGTGAGTGGGTGAGTGTGTGTGTGAGTGAGTGGTGAGTGAGTGGGTGAGTGTGTGTGTGAGTGAGTGGTGAGTGAGTGGGTGAGTGTGTGTGTGAGTGAGTGGGTGAGTGAGTGGGTGAGTGTGTGTGTGAGTGAGTGGTGAGTGAGTGGGTGAGTGTGTGTGTGAGTGGTGAGTGAGTGGGTGAGTGTGTGTGTGTGTGAGTGAGTGGTGAGTGAGTGGGTGAGTGTGTGTGTGTGTGTGTGAGTGAGTGGTGAGTGAGTGGGTGAGTGTGTGTGTGAGTGAGTGGTGAGTGGGTGAGTGAGTGGGTGAGTGTGTGTGTGAGTGAGTGGTGAGTGAGTGTGAGTGAGTGAGTGAGTGGTGAGTGAGTGGGTGAGTGTGTGTGTGAGTGAGTGGGTGAGTGAGTGGGTGAGTGTGTGTGTGAGTGAGTGGGTGAGTGAGTGGGTGAGTGAGTGAGTGAGTGAGTGGTGAGTGAGTGGTGAGTGAGTGAGTGGGTGAGTGAGTGGGTGAGTGTGTGTGTGAGTGAGTGGTGAGTGAGTGGTGAGTGAGTGAGTGAGTGGTGAGTGAGTGGGTGAGTGTGTGTGTGAGTGAGTGAGTGAGTGAGTGGTGAGTGAGTGGGTGAGTGTGTGTGTGAGTGAGTGGGTGAGTGAGTGAGTGGGTGGTGTGTGAGTGAGTGGGTGAGTGAGTGGGTGAGTGTGTGGGTGAGTGTGTGTGTGAGTGAGTGGTGAGTGAGTGGGTGAGTGTGTGTGTGAGTGAGTGGTGAGTGAGTGGGGTGAGTGTGTGTGTGAGTGAGTGGTGAGTGAGTGGGTGAGTGTGTGTGTGAGTGAGTGGTGAGTGAGTGGGTGAGTGTGTGTGTGAGTGAGTGGTGAGTGAGTGGGTGAGTGTGTGTGTGAGTGGGTGAGTGTGTGGTGTGTGAGTGAGTGGGTGAGTGTGTGTGTGAGTGAGTGGTGAGTGAGTGGTGAGGTGTGTGTGAGTGAGTGGGGTGAGTGGGGTGAGTGTGTGTGTGAGTGAGTGGTGAGTGAGTGGTGAGTGTGTGTGTGAGTGAGTGGTGGTGAGGTGAGTGGGTGAGTGGTGGTGTGTGTGTGTGAGTGTGTGTGTGAGTGAGTGGTGAGTGAGTGGGTGAGTGTGTGTGTGAGTGTGTGTGTGAGTGAGTGGGTGAGTGTGTGGGTGAGTGTGTGTGTGAGTGAGTGGTGAGTGAGTGGGTGAGTGTGTGTGTGAGTGAGTGGTGAGTGAGTGGGTGAGTGTGTGTGTGTGTGAGTGAGTGGGTGAGTGTGTGTGTGAGTGAGTGGTGAGTGAGTGGGTGAGTGTGTGTGTGAGTGAGTGGGTGAGTGTGTGTGTGAGTGAGTGGTGAGTGAGTGGGTGAGTGTGTGTGTGAGTGAGTGGTGAGTGAGTGGGTGAGTGAGTGGGTGAGTGAGTGGTGAGTGAGTGGGTGAGTGTGTGTGTGAGTGAGTGGTGAGTGAGTGGGTGAGTGAGTGGTGAGTAAGTGGTGGGTGAGTGGGTGAGTGTGTGGGTGAGTGAGTGGGTGAGTGAGTGGGTGAGTGAGTGGGTGAGTGTGTGTGTGAGTGAGTGGTGAGTGAGTGGGTGAGTGTGTGTGTGAGTGAGTGGTGAGTGAGTGGGTGAGTGAGTGGGTGAGTGAGTGGGTGAGTGTGTGTGTGTGTGAGTGAGTGTGTGAGTGAGTGGGTGAGTGTGTGTGTGAGTGAGTTGGTGAGTGAGTGGGTGAGTGAGTGGGTGAGTGAGTGGGTGAGTGAGTGTGTGAGTGAGTGGGTGAGTGTGTGTGTGTGAGTGAGTGGTGAGTGAGTGGGTGAGTGTGTGTGTGAGTGAGTGGTGAGTGAGTGGGTGAGTGTGTGTGTGAGTGAGTGGTGAGTGAGTGGGTGAGTGTGTGTGTGTGTGAGTGAGTGGGTGAGTGTGTGTGGTGAGTGAGTGGTGAGTGAGTGGGGTGAGTGTGTGTGTGAGTGAGTGGTGAGTGAGTGGGTGAGTGTGTGTGTGAGTGAGTGGGTGAGTGAGTGGGTGAGTGTGTGTGTGAGTGAGTGGTGAGTGAGTGGGTGAGTGTGTGTGTGAGTGAGTGGTGAGTGAGTGGGTGAGTGTGTGTGTGTGTGAGTGAGTGGTGAGTGAGTGGGTGAGTGTGTGTGTGTGTGTGTGAGTGAGTGGTGAGTGAGTGGGTGAGTGTGTGTGTGAGTGAGTGGTGAGTGAGTGGGTGAGTGTGTGTGTGAGTGAGTGGTGAGTGAGTGGTGAGTGAGTGAGTGAGTGAGTGGTGAGTGAGTGGGTGAGTGTGTGTGTGAGTGAGTGGGTGAGTGAGTGGGTGAGTGTGTGTGTGAGTGAGTGGGTGAGTGAGTGAGTGAGTGGTGAGTGAGTGGTGAGTGAGTGAGTGAGTGGGTGAGTGAGTGGGTGAGTGTGTGTGTGAGTGAGTGGTGAGTGAGTGGTGAGTGAGTGAGTGAGTGGTGAGTGAGTGGGTGAGTGTGTGTGTGAGTGAGTGAGTGAGTGAGTGGTGAGTGAGTGGGTGAGTGTGTGTGTGAGTGAGTGGGTGAGTGAGTGAGTGGGTGAGTGTGTGTGTGAGTGAGTGGGTGAGTGAGTGGGTGAGTGTGTGGGTGAGTGTGTGTGTGAGTGAGTGGTGAGTGAGTGGGTGAGTGTGTGTGTGAGTGAGTGGGTGAGTGAGTGGGTGAGTGTGTGTGTGAGTGAGTGGGTGAGTGAGTGGGTGAGTGTGTGTGTGAGTGAGTGGGTGAGTGAGTGGGTGAGTGTGTGTGTGAGTGAGTGGTGAGTGAGTGGGTGAGTGTGTGTGTGTGTGAGTGAGTGGTGAGTGAGGGGTGAGTGTGTGTGTGTGTGTGAGTGAGTGGGTGAGTGAGTGGGTGAGTGTGTGAGTGTGTGTGAGTGAGTGGGGTGAGTGTGTGTGTGTGAGTGAGTGGGTGAGTGAGTGGGTGAGTGTGTGTGTGAGTGAGTGGTGAGTGAGTGGGTGAGTGTGTGTGTGAGTGAGTGGTGAGTGAGTGGGTGAGTGTGTGTGTGAGTGGGTGAGTGTGTGTGTGAGTGAGTGGTGAGTGAGTGGGGTGAGTGTGTGTGTGAGTGAGTGGTGAGTGAGTGGGTGAGTGTGTGTGTGAGTGAGTGGGTGAGTGAGTGGGTGAGTGTGTGTGTGAGTGAGTGGTGAGTGAGTGGGTGAGTGTGGTGTGTGAGTGAGTGGTGAGTGAGTGGGTGAGTGTGTGTGTGTGTGAGTGAGTGGTGAGTGAGTGGGTGAGTGTGTGTGTGAGTGAGTGGTGAGTGAGTGGGTGAGTGTGTGTGTGTGAGTGAGTGGTGAGTGAGTGGGTGAGTGTGTGTGTGAGTGAGTGGTGAGTGAGTGGTGAGTGAGTGGGTGAGTGTGTGTGTGAGTGAGTGGTGAGTGAGTGGGTGAGTGTGTGTGTGAGTGAGTGGTGAGTGAGTGGGTGAGTGTGTGTGTGAGTGAGTGGGTGAGTGAGTGGGTGAGTGTGTGTGTGAGTGAGTGGGTGAGTGAGTGGGTGAGTGTGTGTGTGAGTGAGTGGGTGAGTGAGTGGGTGAGTGTGTGTGTGAGTGAGTGGGTGAGTGTGTGTGTGAGTGAGTGGGTGAGTGAGTGGGTGAGTGTGTGTGTGTGAGTGAGTGGTGAGTGAGTGAGTGGGTGAGTGTGTGTGTGAGTGAGTGGGTGAGTGAGTGGGTGAGTGTGTGTGTGAGTGAGTGGGTGAGTGAGTGGGTGAGTGTGTGTGTGTGTGTGAGTGAGTGGTGAGTGAGTGGGTGAGTGTGTGTGTGAGTGAGTGGGTGAGTGAGTGGGTGAGTGTGTGTGTGAGTGAGTGGGTGAGTGAGTGGGTGAGTGTGTGTGTGTGTGTGAGTGAGTGGTGAGTGAGTGGGTGAGTGTGTGTGTGAGTGAGTGGGTGAGAGAGTGGGTGAGTGTGTGTGTGAGTGAGTGGTGAGTGAGTGGGTGAGTGTGTGTGTGAGTGAGTGGTGAGTGAGTGGGTGAGTGTGTGTGTGAGTGAGTGAGTGAGAGAGTGGGTGAGTGTGTGTGTGAGTGAGTGGTGAGTGAGTGGGTGAGTGTGTGTGTGAGTGAGTGAGTGAGAGAGTGGGTGAGTGTGTGTGTGAGTGAGTGGTGAGTGAGTGGGTGAGTGTGTGTGTGAGTGAGTGGTGAGTGTGTGTGTGAGTGAGTGGGTGAGTGAGTGAGTGGGTGAGTGTGTGTGTGAGTGAGTGGTGAGTGAGTGGTGAGGACAGAGAGCTGCATCGCCTCAGCCCTGCAGGTCATCACCTCCAATCAGAAACTTCGCAAGCTCACCCCGCCCCCCTTTCCGGAGGCTACCTGGGGGACCTTTGCCTTGTCCGTTGGTTCGCGCCCCCCCCCCCCCCATCGCAGGCAGCAACGGGCACGAGTTCATGTTCCTGCTTAAGGGTCACGAGGACTTGAGGCAGGATGAGAGGGTCATGCAGCTGTTTGGCCTGGTCAACACGCTGCTAGCCAACGACCCGGCCTCCATGCGCAAGAACTTGAGGTCAGTCGGTGGGTCGGTGGGTCGGTCGCTCGCCCGCTCACTCGCTCGCCCACTCGCTCACTTGCCCACTCGCTCACTCGCCCGCCCGCTCACTCACCCGCCCGCTCGCTCGCTCACTCACTCACTCACTCGCCCACCCACTCGCTCACTTACTCACCCACTCACTCATTCACTCGGCCGCTCACTCGCCCACCCGCTCACTCACTCACTCGCTCGCCCACTCGCTCACTCGCTCGCCCCCCCGCTCACTCACTCGCCCACTCACTCGCCCACTCGCTCGCTCGCTCGCCCACTCACTCACTCGCTCGCCCACTCGCTCACTCGCTCGCCCACTCGCCCACTCGCTCACTCCCTCGCCACGAGGACTTGAGGCAGGATGAGAGGGTCATGCAGCTGTTTGGCCTGGTCAACACGCTGCTAGCCAACGACCCAGCCTCCATGCGCAAGAACTTGAGGTCAGTCGGTGGGTCGGTGGGTCGGTCGCTCGCTCACCCGCTCACTCACTCGCCCACTCGCTCACTTGCCCACTTGCTCACTCGCCCGCCCGCCCGCTCGCTCACCCGCCCGCGCGCTCGCTCACTCACTCACTCACTCGCCCACCCACTCGCTCACTTACTCACCCACTCACTCATTCACTCGGCCGCTCACTCGCCCACCCGCTCACTCACTCACTCACTCACTCGCTCGCCCACTCGCTCACTCGCTCGCCCACTCGCTCACTCCCTCGCCACGAGGACTTGAGGCAGGATGAGAGGGTCATGCAGCTGTTTGGCCTGGTCAACACGCTGCTAGCCAACGACCCAGCCTCCATGCGCAAGAACTTGAGGTCGGTCGGTGGGTCGGTCGCTCGCCCGCTCACTCACTCGCCCACTCGCTCACTTGCCCACTCGCTCACTCGCCCGCCCGCTCGCTCACCCGCCCGCTCGCTCGCTCACTCACTCACTCGCCCACCCACTTGCTCACTTACTCACCCACTCACTCATTCACTCGGCCGCTCACTCGCTCACTCGCCCACCCGCTCACTCACTCACTCACTCACTCGCTCGCTCGCTCGCCCACTCGCTCACTCGCTCGCCCACTCGCTCACTCCCTCGCCACGAGGACTTGAGGCAGGGTGAGAGGGTCATGCAGCTGTTTGGCCTGGTCAACACGCTGCTAGCCAACGACCCAGCCTCCATGCGCAAGAGCCTGAGGTCAGTCGGTGGGTCGGTGGGTCGGTCGCTCGCCCGCTCACTCACTCGCCCACTCGCTCACTCGCTCGCCCGCTCACTCGCCCGCTCACTCACTTGCCCACTCGCTCACTCGCCCGCCCGCTCGCTCACCCGCCCGCTCGCTCACTTACTCACCCACTCACTCATTCACTCGGCCGCTCACTCGCTCACTCGCCCACCCACTCACTCACCCACCCACCCACTCACCCACCCACTCACCCACCCACCCACTCACCCACCCACCCACCCACTCACTCACCCACCCACTCACCCACCCACTCACTCACCCACTCACCCACCCACTCACCCGCCCACCCACTCACCCACCCACCCACTCACTCACCCACCCGCTCACTCACTCACCCACCCACTCACTCACCCACTCACCCACCCACTCACCCGCCCACCCACTCACTCACCCACCCACCCACTCACCCGCCCACCCACTCACCCGCCCACCCACCCACTCACTCACCCACCCACCCACTCACCCACCCACCCACCCACTCACCCACCCACTCACCCACCACCCTGTCTCTCTCCGTGTGCTACCCATCCCACCCACTCACCCACCCACCCACCCACTCACCCGCCCACCCACCCACCCACCCACCCACTCGCCCACCACCCTGTCTCTGTGTCTCCGTGTGCTACCCATCCCACCCACCCACCCACTCGCCCACCACCCTGTCTCTCTCCGTGTGCTACCCATCCCACCCACTCACCCACCCACCCACCCACTCACCCGCCCACCCACTCACCCGCCCACCCACTCACTCACCCACCCACTCGCCCACCCACTCACCCACCCACCCACCCGCCCACCCACTCACCCACTCACCCACCCACTCACCCACCCACCCACCCACTCGCCCACCCACCCACCCACCCACCCACTCGCCCACCACCCTGTCTCTCTCCGTGTGCGACCCATCCCACCCCTCCCAGTATCCAGCGCTACGCCGTGATCCCCCTGTCCACCAACTCGGGGCTCATTGGGTGGGTGCCGCACTGCGACACGCTGCACGCCCTCATCCGGGACTACCGCGACAAGAAAAAGATTCTCCTCAACATTGAGCACCGCATCATGCTGCGGGTGAGTGAGCGGGTGAGTCAGATGGTGAGTGAGTGGGCGGGTGAGTGGGCGGGTGAGTCAGATGGTGAGTGGGCGGGTGAGTGGGCGGGTGAGTCAGATGGTGAGTGGGCGGGTGAGTGGGCGGGTGAGTGGACGGGTGAGTGAGCGGGTGAGTCAGATGGTGAGTGGGCGGGTGAGTGGGCGGGTGAGTGGGTGGGTGAGTGGGCGGGTGAGTGGGCGGGTGAGTGGGCGGGTGAGTCAGATGGTGTGTGGGCGGGTGAGTGGACGGGTGAGTGAGCGGGTGAGTCAGATGGTGAGTGAGCGGGTGAGTGGGCGGGTGAGTGGGCGGGTGAGTCAGATGGTGAGTGGGCGGGTGAGTGGGCGGGTGAGTCAGATGGTGAGTGGGCGGGTGAGTGGGCGGGTGAGTCAGATGGTGAGTGGGCGGGTGAGTGGGCTGGTGAGTGGGCGGGTGAGTGGGCGGGTGAGTCAGATGGTGAGTGGGCGGGTGAGTGGGCGGGTGAGTGGGCGGGTGAGTCAGATGGTGAGTGGGCGGGTGAGTGGGCGGGTGAGTGGGTGGGTGGGTGAGTGGGCGGGTGAGTCAGATGGTGAGTGGGCGGGTGAGTGGGTGGGTGAGTGGGTGGGTGAGTGGGCGGGTGAGTGGGTGGGTGAGTGGGCGGGTGAGTGGGCTGGTGAGTGGGCGGGTGAGTCAGATGGTGAGTGGGCGGGTGAGTGGGCTGGTGAGTGGGCGGGTGAGTGGGCGGGTGAGTCAGATGGTGAGTGGGTGGGTGAGTGGGCGGGTGAGTGGGCGGGTGAGTCAGATGGTGAGTGGGCGGGTGAGTGGGCGGGTGAGTGGGCGGGTGAGTGGGTGGGTGGGTGAGTGGGCGGGTGAGTCAGATGGTGAGTGGGCGGGTGAGTGGGTGGGTGAGTGGGTGGGTGAGTGGGCGGGTGAGTGGGCTGGTGAGTGGGCGGGTGAGTCAGATGGTGAGTGGGCGGGTGAGTGGGCGGGTGAGTCAGATGGTGAGTGGGCGGGTGAGTGGGCGGGTGAGTGGACGGGTGAGTGAGCGGGTGAGTCAGATGGTGAGTGGGCGGGTGAGTGGGCGGGTGAGTGGGTGGGTGAGTGGGCGGGTGAGTGGGCGGGTGAGTGGGCGGGTGAGTCAGATGGTGTGTGGGCGGGTGAGTGGACGGGTGAGTGAGCGGGTGAGTCAGATGGTGAGTGAGCGGGTGAGTGGGCGGGTGAGTGGGCGGGTGAGTCAGATGGTGAGTGGGCGGGTGAGTGGGCGGGTGAGTCAGATGGTGAGTGGGCGGGTGAGTGGGCGGGTGAGTCAGATGGTGAGTGGGCGGGTGAGTGGGCTGGTGAGTGGGCGGGTGAGTGGGCGGGTGAGTCAGATGGTGAGTGGGCGGGTGAGTGGGCGGGTGAGTGGGCGGGTGAGTCAGATGGTGAGTGGGCGGGTGAGTGGGCGGGTGAGTGGGTGGGTGGGTGAGTGGGCGGGTGAGTCAGATGGTGAGTGGGCGGGTGAGTGGGTGGGTGAGTGGGTGGGTGAGTGGGCGGGTGAGTGGGTGGGTGAGTGGGCGGGTGAGTGGGCTGGTGAGTGGGCGGGTGAGTCAGATGGTGAGTGGGCGGGTGAGTGGGCTGGTGAGTGGGCGGGTGAGTGGGCGGGTGAGTCAGATGGTGAGTGGGTGGGTGAGTGGGCGGGTGAGTGGGCGGGTGAGTCAGATGGTGAGTGGGCGGGTGAGTGGGCGGGTGAGTGGGCGGGTGAGTGGGTGGGTGGGTGAGTGGGCGGGTGAGTCAGATGGTGAGTGGGCGGGTGAGTGGGTGGGTGAGTGGGTGGGTGAGTGGGCGGGTGAGTGGGCGGGTGAGTGGGCTGGTGAGTGGGCGGGTGAGTCAGATGGTGAGTGGGCGGGTGAGTGGGCGGGTGAGTCAGATGGTGAGTGGGCGGGTGAGTGGGCGGGTGAGTGGGCGGGTGAGTCAGATGGTGAGTGGGCGGGTGAGTGGGCGGGTGAGTCAGATGGTGAGTGGGCGGGTGAGTGGGCGGGTGAGTCAGATGGTGAGTGGGCGGGTGAGTGGGCGGGTGAGTCGGCTGGTGAGTGGGCGGGTGAGTGGGCGGGTGAGTCAGATGGTGAGTGGGCGGGTGAGTGGGCGGGTGAGTCAGATGGTGAGTGGGCGGGTGAGTGGGCGGGTGAGTCAGATGGTGAGTGGGCGGGTGAGTGGGCGGGTGAGTCGGCCGGTGAGTGGGCGGGTGAGTGGGCGGGTGAGTCAGATGGTGAGTGGGCGGGTGAGTGGGCTGGTGAGTGGGCGGGTGAGTCAGATGGTGAGTGGACGGGTGAGTGGGCGGGTGAGTCAGATGGTGAGTGGGCGGGTGAGTGGGCGGGTGAGTCAGATGGTGAGTGGGCGGGTGAGTGGGCGGGTGAGTGGGCGGGTGAGTGGGCGGGTGAGTCAGATGGTGAGTGGGCGGGTGAGTGGGCGGGTGAGTCAGATGGTGAGTGGGCGGGTGAGTGGGCGGGTGAGTCAGCTGGTGAGTGGGCGGGTGAGTGAGCGGGTGAGTCAGATGGTGAGTGGGCGGGTGAGTGGGCGGGTGAGTGGGCGGGTGAGTCAGATGGTGAGTGGGCGGGTGAGTGGGCGGGTGAGTGGGCGGGTGAGTCAGATGGTGTGTGGGCGGGTGAGTGGACGGGTGAGTGAGCGGGTGAGTCAGATGGTGAGTGGGCGGGTGAGTGGGCGGGTGAGTGGGCGGGTGAGTCAGATGGTGAGTGGGCGGGTGAGTGGGCGGGTGAGTGAGCGGGTGAGTCAGATGGTGAGTGGGCGGGTGAGTGGGCGGGTGAGTCGGCTGGTGAGTGGGCGGGTGAGTGGGCGGGTGAGTCAGATAGTGAGTGGGCGGGTGAGTGGGCGGGTGAGTCAGCTGGTGAGTGGGCGGGTGAGTCAGATGGTGAGTGGGCGGGTGAGTGGGCGGGTGAGTGGGCGGGTGAGTCAGATGGTGAGTGGGCGGGTGAGTGGGCGGGTGAGTGGGCGGGTGAGTCAGATGGTGTGTGGGCGGGTGAGTGGACGGGTGAGTGAGCGGGTGAGTCAGATGGTGAGTGGGCGGGTGAGTGGGCGAGTGAGTGGGCGGGTGAGTCAGATGGTGAGTGGGCGGGTGAGTGGGCGGGTGAGTGGGCGGGTGAGTCAGATGGTGAGTGGGCGGGTGAGTAGGCTGGTGAGTGGGCGGGTGAGTCAGATAGTGAGTGGACGGGTGAGTGGGCGGGTGAGTCAGATGGTGAGTGGGCGGGTGAGTCAGATGGTGAGTGGGCGGGTGAGTGGGCGGGTGAGTGGGCGGGTGAGTGGGCGGGTGAGTCAGATGGTGAGTGGGCGGGTGAGTGGGCGGGTGAGTCAGATGGTGAGTGGGCGGGTGAGTGGGCGGGTGAGTCAGCTGGTGAGTGGGCGGGTGAGTGAGCGGGTGAGTCAGATGGTGAGTGGGCGGGTGAGTGGGCGGGTGAGTGGGCGGGTGAGTCAGATGGTGAGTGGGCGGGTGAGTGGGCGGGTGAGTGGGCGGGTGAGTCAGATGGTGTGTGGGCGGGTGAGTGGACGGGTGAGTGAGCGGGTGAGTCAGATGGTGAGTGGGCGGGTGAGTGGGCGGGTGAGTGGGCGGGTGAGTCAGATGGTGAGTGGGCGGGTGAGTGGGCGGGTGAGTGAGCGGGTGAGTCAGATGGTGAGTGGGCGGGTGAGTGGGCGGGTGAGTCGGCTGGTGAGTGGGCGGGTGAGTGGGCGGGTGAGTCAGATGGTGAGTGGGCGGGTGAGTGGGCGGGTGAGTCAGCTGGTGAGTGGGCGGGTGAGTCAGATGGTGAGTGGGCGGGTGAGTGGGCGGGTGAGTGGGCGGGTGAGTCAGATGGTGAGTGGGCGGGTGAGTGGGCGGGTGAGTGGGCGGGTGAGTCAGATGGTGTGTGGGCGGGTGAGTGGACGGGTGAGTGAGCGGGTGAGTCAGATGGTGAGTGGGCGGGTGAGTGGGCGGGTGAGTGGGCGGGTGAGTCAGATGGTGAGTGGGCGGGTGAGTGGGCGGGTGAGTGAGCGGGTGAGTCAGATGGTGAGTGGGCGGGTGAGTGGGCGGGTGAGTGGGCGGGTGAGTCAGATGGTGAGTGGGCGGGTGAGTGGGCGGGTGAGTGGGCGGGTGAGTCAGATGGTGAGTGGGCGGGTGAGTGGGCGGGTGAGTCAGCTGGTGAGTGGGCAGGTGAGTCAGATGGTGAGTGGGCGGGTGAGTGGGCGGGTGAGTGGGCGGGTGAGTGGGCGGGTGAGTCAGATGGTGAGTGGGCGGGTGAGTGGGCGGGTGAGTGAGCAGGTGAGTCAGATGGTGAGTGGGCGGGTGAGTGGGCGGGTGAGTGGGCGGGTGAGTCAGATGGTGAGTGGGCGGGTGAGTC
Source organism: Lampetra fluviatilis (assembly GCF_964198595.1). Lineage (NCBI taxonomy): Eukaryota > Metazoa > Chordata > Hyperoartia > Petromyzontiformes > Petromyzontidae > Lampetra > Lampetra fluviatilis. The sequence continues at coordinate 18,502 of NW_027620869.1, forward strand.
AGCTGGTGAGTGAGCGGGTGAGTCAGATGGTGAGTGGGCGGGTGAGTGGGCGGGTGAGTGGGCGGGTGAGTGGGCGGGTGAGTCAGATGGTGAGTCAGATGGTGAGTGGGCGGGTGAGTGGGCGGGTGAGTGGGCGGGTGAGTCAGATGGTGAGTGGGCTGGTGAGTGGGCGGGTGAGTCAGATGGTGAGTGGGCGGGTGAGTGAGCGGGTGAGTGGGCGGGTGAGTCAGATGGTGAGTCAGCTGGCGAGTGGGAGGGTGAGTGGGCGGGTGAGTGGGCTGGTGAGTGAGCGGGTGAGTGGGCGGGTGAGTCAGCTGGTGAGTGGGCGGGTGAGTCAGCTGGTGAGTGGGCGGGTGAGTGGGCGGATGAGTGGGCGGGTGAGTGGGCGGGTGAGTCAGATGGTGAGTGGGCGGGTGAGTCAGCTGGTGAGTGGGCGGGTGAGTGGGCGGGTGAGTCAGATGGTGAGTGGGCGGGTGAGTGGGCGGGTGAGTCAGATGGTGAGTGGGCGGGTGAGTCAGATGGTGAGTGGGCGGGTGAGTGAGCGGGTGAGTGGGCGGGTGAGTCAGATGGTGAGTCAGCTGGCGAGTGGGAGGGTGAGTGGGCGGGTGAGTCAGATGGTGAGTGGGCGGGTGAGTGAGCGGGTGAGTGGGCGAGTGAGTCAGATGGTGAGTGGGCGGGTGAGTGAGCGGGTGAGTGAGCGGGTGAGTCAGATGGTGAGTGGGCGGGTGAGTGGTCGGGTGAGTCAGATGGTGAGTGGGCGGGTGAGTGGGCGGGTGAGTGGGCGGGTGAGTCAGATGGTGAGTGGGCGGGTGAGTAGGCGGGTGAGTGGGCGGGTGCGTCAGCTGGTGAGTCAGCTGGTGAGTGAGCTGGTGAGTGGGTGGGTGAGTGGACGGGTGAGTGGGCGGGTGAGTCAGCTGGTGAGTGAGCGGGTGAGTCAGATGGTGAGTGGGCGGGTGAGTGGGCGGGTGAGTCAGATGGTGAGTGGGCGGGTGAGTCAGCTGGTGAGTGAGCGGGTGAGTCAGATGGTGAGTGGGCGGGTGAGTGGGCGGGTGAGTGGGCGGGTGAGTCAGATGGTGAGTGGGCGGGTGAGTGGGCGGGTGAGTGGGCGGGTGAGTGGGCGGGTGAGTCAGATGGTGAGTGGGCGGGTGAGTGGGCGGGTGAGTGGGTGGGTGAGTCAGATGGTGAGTGGGCGGGTGAGTGGGCGGGTGAGTGGGCGGGTGAGTGGGCGGGTGAGTCAGATGGTGAGTGGGCGGGTGAGTGGGCGGGTGAGTGGGCGCGTGAGTGGGCAGGTGAGTCAGATGGTGAGTGGGCGGGTGAGTGGGCGGGTGAGTGGGCGGGTGAGTGGGCGGGTGAGTGGGCGGGTGAGTCAGATGGTGAGTGGGCGGGTGAGTGGGCGGGTGAGTGGGTGGGTTAGTGGGCGGGTGAGTCAGATGGTGAGTGGGCGGGTGAGTGGGCGGGTGAGTGGGCGGGTGAGTGGGCGGGTGAGTCAGATGGTGAGTGGGCGGGTGAGTGGGCGGGTGAGTGGGCGGGTGAGTCAGATGGTGAGTGGGTGGGTGAGTGGGCGGGTGAGTCAGATGGTGAGTGGGCGGGTGAGTGGGTGGGTGAGTGGGAGGGTGAGTCAGATGGTGAGTGGGCTGGTGAGTGGGCGGGTGAGTCAGATGGTGAGTGAGCGGGTGAGTGAGCGGGTGAGTGGGCGGGTGAGTCAGATGGTGAGTCAGCTGGCGAGTGGGAGGGTGAGTGGGCGGGTGAGTCAGATGGTGAGTGGGCGGGTGAGTGAGCGGGTGAGTGGGCGGGTGAGTCAGATGGTGAGTCAGCTGGCGAGTGGGAGGGTGAGTGGGCGGGTGAGTCAGATGGTGAGTGGGCGGGTGAGTCAGATGGTGAGTGGGCGGGTGAGTCAGCTGGTGAGTCAGCTGGTGAGTGAGCTGGTGAGTGGGTGGGTGAGTGGACGGGTGAGTGGGCGGGTGAGTCAGCGGGTGAGTGGGCGGGTGAGTCAGATGGTGAGTGGGCGGGTGATTGGGCGGGTGAACTGGTGGGTGAGCGGGTGAGTGGGTAGATGGGTGGGTGGGTGAACGGGTGAGTGGGTGAGCTGGTGAACGGGTGAGTGGGTGAGTGGGTGAATGGGTGAGTGGGTGAGCTGGTGAGTGGGTGGATGGGTGAACAGGTGGCTCGGTGAACGGGTGAGTGGGTGAGTGGGTGAATGGGTGAGTGGGTGAGCTGGTGAGTGGGTGGATGGGTGAACAGGTGGGTCGGTGAACGGGTGAGTGGGTGAGTGGGTGAATGGGTGAGTGGGTGAGCTGGTGAGTGGGTGGATGGGTGAACAGGTGGGTCGGTGAACGGGTGAGTGGGTGAGCTGGTGAACGGGTGAGTGGGTGAGTGGGTGAGCTGGTGAGTGGGTGGATGGGTGAACAGGTGGGTCGGTGAGTGGGTGAGTGGGTGAGCTGGTGAACGGGTGAGTGGGTGAGTGGGTGGATGGGTGAACAGGTGGGTCGGTGAACGGGTGAGTGGGTGAGCTGGTGAACGGGTGAGTGGGTGAGCTGGTGAGCGGGTGAGTGGGTGAGTGGGTGGATGGGTGAACAGGTGGGTCGGTGAGTGGGTGAGTGGGTGAGCTGGTGAACGGGTGAGTGGGTGAGTGGGTGGATGGGTGAACAGGTGGGTCGGTGAACGGGTGAGTGGGTGAGTGGGTGAGCTGGTGAACGGGTGAGTGGGTGAGCTGGTGAACGGGTGAGTGGGTGAGTGGGTGAACGGGTGGATGGGTGAACAGGTGGGTCGGTGAACGGGTGAGTGGGTGAGTGGGTGAACGGGTGGATGGGTGAACAGGTGGGTCGGTGAACGGGTGAGTGGGTGAGTGGGTGAGCTGGTGAACGGGTGAGTGGGTGAGTGGGTGAGTGGGTGAGCTGGTGAATGGGTGAGTGGGTGAGTGGGTGAGCTGGTGAACGGGTGAGTGGGGTGGGTAAGCAAACATCGCGACATATGTCTCTCTCTGTGTCTCTGTGTCTCCCTCTCTCTGTGTCTCTGTGTCTCTCTCTGTCTCTCTGTCTCTCTCTGTGTCTCTCTGTGTGTCTGTCTCTGTCTCTCTGTGTCTCTGTGTCTCTCTCTGTCTCTCTGCATCTCTCTGTGTCTCTCTGTGTGTCTGTCTCTGTCTCTCTCTGTGTCTCTGTGTGTCTGTCTCTGTCTCTCTCTGTCTCTCTGTGTGTCTGTCTCTGTCTCTCTCTGTGTCTCTGTGTGTCTGTGTCTCTGTGTCTCTCTCTCTGTGTCTCTCTGTGTCTCTCTGTGTGTCTCTCTCTGTCTCTCTCTGTGTATCTGTGTGTCTGTGTGTCTGTGTCTCTCTCTGTGTCTCTCTGTGTGTCTCTCCCTGTGTCTCTGTCTCTCTGTGTCTCTGTGTCTGTGTCTGTCTCTCTGTGTCTCCCTCTCTCTGTGTGTCTGTGTCTCTGTGTCTCTCTCTCTGTGTGTCTCTGTCTCTGTGTCTCTGTCTCTCTGTCTCTGTGTCTCTGTGTCTCTCTCTGTGTCTCTGTGTCTCTCTGTGTCTCTGTGTCTCTCTCTCTGTGTCTCTCTCTGTCTCTGTGTCTCTGTCTCTGTGTCTCTCTCTGTGTGTCTCTGTGTCTCTGTGTCTCTGTGTGTCTCTGTCTCTCTGTCTCTGTGTCTCTGTGTCTCTCTCTGTGTCTCTGTCTCTGTGTCTCTCTCTGTGTCTCTCTGTGTCTCTCTCTCTGTGTGTCTCTGTCTCTGTGTCTCTCTCTCTGTGTGTCTCTGTCTCTGTGTCTCTGTCTCTCTGTCTCTGTGTCTCACTCTCTCTGTCTCTGTGTCTCTCTGTCTCTCTGTCTCTGTGTCTCTCTCTGTCTCTCTGTGTCTCTCTGTGTCTCTGTGTCTCTGTCTCTGTGTCTCTCTCTGTGTGTCTCTGTCTCTGTGTCTCTCTCTGTGTCTCTGTGTCTCTCTCTGTGTGTCTCTGTGTCTCTCTCTGTCTGTGTCTCTGTGTCTCTCTCTGTCTCTGTGTCTCTCTCTGTGTCTCTGTCTCTGTGTCTCTGTGTCTCTCTCTGTCTCTGTGTCTCTCTCTGTGTCTCTGTCTCTGTGTCTCTGTGTCTCTCTCTGTGTCTCTCTCTCTGTGTGTCTCTGTGTCTCTGTGTCTCTGTGTCTCTCTCTGTGTGTCTCTGTCTCTCTGTGTGTCTCTGTCTCTGTGTCTCTCTCTGTGTCTCTGTCTCTCTGTCTCTCTGTGTCTCTGTGTCTCTCTCTGTGTCTCTGTCTCTCTGTCTCTGTGTCTCTGTGTCTCTCTCTGTGTCTCTGTGTCTCTCTCTCTGTGTCTCTGTCTCTCTGTCTCTGTGTCTCTCTGTGTCTCTCTGTGTGTCTCTGTGTCTCTGTGTCTCTCTGTCTCTGTGTCTCTGTGTCTCTCTCTGTGTCTCTGTGTCTCTCTGTGTCTCTGTGTCTCTCTCTCTGTGTCTCTCTCTGTCTCTGTGTCTCTGTCTCTGTGTCTCTCTCTGTGTGTCTCTGTGTCTCTGTGTCTCTGTGTGTCTCTGTCTCTCTGTCTCTGTGTCTCTGTGTCTCTCTCTGTGTCTCTGTCTCTGTGTCTCTCTCTGTGTCTCTCTGTGTCTCTCTCTCTGTGTGTCTCTGTCTCTGTGTCTCTCTCTCTGTGTGTCTCTGTCTCTGTGTCTCTGTCTCTCTGTCTCTGTGTCTCACTCTCTCTGTCTCTGTGTCTCTCTGTCTCTCTGTCTCTGTGTCTCTCTCTGTCTCTCTGTGTCTCTCTGTGTCTCTGTGTCTCTGTCTCTGTGTCTCTCTCTGTGTGTCTCTGTCTCTGTGTCTCTCTCTGTGTCTCTGTGTCTCTCTCTGTGTGTCTCTGTGTCTCTCTCTGTCTGTGTCTCTGTGTCTCTCTCTGTCTCTGTGTCTCTCTCTGTGTCTCTGTCTCTGTGTCTCTGTGTCTCTCTCTGTCTCTGTGTCTCTCTCTGTGTCTCTGTCTCTGTGTCTCTGTGTCTCTCTCTGTGTCTCTCTCTCTGTGTGTCTCTGTGTCTCTGTGTCTCTGTGTCTCTCTCTCTGTGTGTCTCTGTCTCTCTGTGTGTCTCTGTCTCTGTGTCTCTCTCTGTGTCTCTGTCTCTCTGTCTCTCTGTGTCTCTGTGTCTCTCTCTGTGTCTCTGTCTCTCTGTCTCTGTGTCTCTGTGTCTCTCTCTGTGTCTCTGTGTCTCTCTCTCTGTGTCTCTGTCTCTCTGTCTCTGTGTCTCTCTGTGTCTCTCTGTGTGTCTCTGTGTCTCTGTGTCTCTCTGTCTCTGTGTCTCTGTGTCTCTCTCTGTGTCTCTCTCTCTCTCTGTGTCTGTGTCTCTGTGTGTCTCTGTGTCTCTCTGTCTCTGTGTCTCTGTCTCACTCTCTCTGTCTCTGTGTCTCTCTGTGACTCTGTCTCTCTGTGTCTCTCTCTCTCTCTCTGTGTCTCTGTGTCTCTGTCTCTGTGTCTCTGTCTCTGTGTCTCTCTCTGTGTCTCTGTCTCTCTGTCTCTCTGTGTCTGTGTCTCTGTGTCTCTCTGTCTCTGTGTCTCTGTCTCACTCTCTCTGTCTCTCTGTGCCTCTCTGTGTCTCCCTCTGTGTCTCTGTGTCTCTGTGTCTCTCTGTCTCTGTGTCTCTCTGTGTCTCCCTGTCTCTCTGTGTGTCTGTGTCTCCCTGTCTCTCGCTCTGCCGCGTCGTCAGATGGCTCCGGACTACGACCACCTCACGCTGCTGCAGAAGGTCGAGGTGTTTGAGCACGCCGTGACCAACACGGCGGGTGACGACCTCGCCAAGCTGCTGTGGCTCAAGAGCCCCAGCTCAGAGGTGACTCACTCACTCAGTCAGTCAGTCACTCAGTCAGTCACTCAGTCACTCAGTCAGTCACTCAGTCAGTCACTCAGTCAGTCAGTCAGGTTTGAGCACGCCGTGACCAACACGGCGGGTGACGACCTCGCCAAGCTGCTGTGGCTCAAGAGCCCCAGCTCAGAGGTGACTCACTCACTCAGTCAGTCAGTCACTCAGTCAGTCACTCAGTCACTCAGTCAGTCACTCACTCAGTCACTCAGTCAGTCACTCAGTCAGTCACTCAGTCAGGTTGAGCACGCCGTGACCAACACGGCGGGTGACGACCTCGCCAAGCAGCTGTGGCTCAAGAGCCCCAGCTCAGAGGTGACTCACTCACTCAGTCACTCAGTCACTCAGTCAGTCACTCAGTCACTCAGTCAGTCACTCACTCAGTCACTCAGTCAGTCACTCAGTCAGTCACTCAGTCAGGTTGAGCACGCCGTGACCAACACGGCGGGTGACGACCTGGCCAAGCTGCTGTGGCTCAAGAGCCCCAGCTCAGAGGTGACTCACTCAGTCACTCAGTCAGTCACTCAGTCAGTCACTCAGTCACTCAGTCAGTCACTCACTCAGTCAGTCACTCAGTCAGTCACTCAGTCAGGTTGAGCACGCCGTGACCAACACGGCGGGTGACGACCTCGCCAAGCTGCTGTGGCTCAAGAGCCCCAGCTCAGAGGTGACTCACTCACTCAGTCAGTCAGTCACTCAGTCAGTCACTCAGTCACTCACTCAGTCACTCACTCAGTCAGTCACTCAGTCAGGTTGAGCACGCCGTGACCAACACGGCGGGTGACGACCTCGCCAAGCTGCTGTGGCTCAAGAGCCCCAGCTCAGAGGTGACTCACTCACTCAGTCAGTCAGTCACTCAGTCAGTCACTCAGTCACTCACTCAGTCAGGTTGAGCACGCCGTGACCAACACGGCGGGTGACGACCTCGCCAAGCTGCTGTGGCTCAAGAGCCCCAGCTCAGAGGTGACTCACTCACTCAGTCAGTCAGTCACTTAGTCAGTCACTCAGTCACTCAGTCAGTCAGGTTGAGCACGCCGTGACCAACACGGCGGGTGACGACCTCGCCAAGCTGCTGTGGCTCAAGAGCCCCAGCTCAGAGGTGACTCACTCACTCAGTCAGTCAGTCACTCAGTCAGTCACTCAGTCACTCACTCAGTCAGGTTGAGCACGCCGTGACCAACACGGCGGGTGACGACCTCGCCAAGCTGCTGTGGCTCAAGAGCCCCAGCTCAGAGGTGACTCACTCACTCAGTCAGTCAGTCACTCAGTCAGTCACTCAGTCACTCAGTCAGTCAGGTTGAGCACGCCGTGACCAACACGGCGGGTGACGACCTCGCCAAGCTGCTGTGGCTCAAGAGCCCCAGCTCAGAGGTGACTCACTCACTCAGTCAGTCAGTCACTCAGTCAGTCACTCAGTCACTCAGTCAGTCAGGTTGAGCACGCCGTGACCAACACGGCGGGTGACGACCTCGCCAAGCTGCTGTGGCTCAAGAGCCCCAGCTCAGAGGTGACTCACTCACTCAGTCAGTCAGTCACTCAGTCAGTCACTCAGTCACTCAGTCAGTCAGGTTGAGCACGCCGTGACCAACACGGCGGGTGACGACCTCGCCAAGCTGCTGTGGCTCAAGAGCCCCAGCTCAGAGGTGACTCACTCACTCAGTCAGTCAGTCACTCAGTCAGTCACTCAGTCACTCACTCAGTCAGGTTGAGCACGCCGTGACCAACACGGCGGGTGACGACCTCGCCAAGCTGCTGTGGCTCAAGAGCCCCAGCTCAGAGGTGACTCACTCACTCAGTCAGTCAGTCACTCAGTCAGTCAATCAGTCACTCAGTCAGTCAGGTTGAGCACGCCGTGACCAACACGGCGGGTGACGACCTCGCCAAGCTGCTGTGGCTCAAGAGCCCCAGCTCAGAGGTGACTCACTCACTCAGTCAGTCAGTCACTCAGTCAGTCACTCAGTCACTCAGTCAGTCAGGTTGAGCACGCCGTGACCAACACGGCGGGTGACAACCTCGCCAAGCTGCTGTGGCTCAAGAGCCCCAGCTCAGAGGTGACTCACTCACTCAGTCAGTCAGTCACTCAGTCAGTCAGTCACTCACTCACTCAGTCAGGTTGAGCACGCCGTGACCAACACGGCGGGTGACGACCTCGCCAAGCTGCTGTGGCTCAAGAGCCCCAGCTCAGAGGTGACTCACTCACTCAGTCAGTCAGTCACTCAGTCAGTCAGTCACTCACTCACTCAGTCAGGTTGAGCACGCCGTGACCAACACGGCGGGTGACGACCTCGCCAAGCTGCTGTGGCTCAAGAGCCCCAGCTCAGAGGTGACTCACTCACTCAGTCAGTCAGTCACTCAGTCAGTCACTCAGTCACTCACTCAGTCAGGTTGAGCACGCCGTGACCAACACGGCGGGTGACGACCTCGCCAAGCTGCTGTGGCTCAAGAGCCCCAGCTCAGAGGTGACTCACTCACTCAGTCAGTCAGTCACTCAGTCAGTCACTCAGTCAGTCAGGTTGAGCACGCCGTGACCAACACGGCGGGTGACGACCTCGCCAAGCTGCTGTGGCTCAAGAGCCCCAGCTCAGAGGTGACTCACTCACTCAGTCAGTCAGTCACTCAGTCAGTCACTCAGTCACTCAGTCAGTCAGGTTGAGCACGCCGTGACCAACACGGCGGGTGACGACCTCGCCAAGCTGCTGTGGCTCAAGAGCCCCAGCTCAGAGGTGACTCACTCACTCAGTCAGTCACTCAGTCAGTCAGTCACTCACTCACTCAGTCAGGTTGAGCACGCCGTGACCAACACGGCGGGTGACGACCTCGCCAAGCTGCTGTGGCTCAAGAGCCCCAGCTCAGAGGTGACTCACTCACTCAGTCAGTCAGTCACTCAGTCAGTCAGTCACTCACTCACTCAGTCAGGTTGAGCACGCCGTGACCAACACGGCGGGTGACGACCTCGCCAAGCTGCTGTGGCTCAAGAGCCCCAGCTCAGAGGTGACTCACTCACTCAGTCAGTCACTCAGTCAGTCACTCAGTCACTCACTCAGTCAGGTTGAGCACGCCGTGACCAACACGGCGGGTGACGACCTCGCCAAGCTGCTGTGGCTCAAGAGCCCCAGCTCAGAGGTGACTCACTCACTCAGTCACTCAGTCAGTCACTCAGTCAGTCACTCAGTCACTCAGTCACTCAGTCAGTCAGTCACTCACTCAGTCAGTCAGGTTGAGCACGCCGTGACCAACACGGCGGGTGACGACCTCGCCAAGCTGCTGTGGCTCAAGAGCCCCAGCTCAGAGGTGACTCACTCACTCAGTCAGTCAGTCACTCAGTCAGTCAGTCACTCACTCACTCAGTCAGGTTGAGCACGCCGTGACCAACACGGCGGGTGACGACCTCGCCAAGCTGCTGTGGCTCAAGAGCCCCAGCTCAGAGGTGACTCACTCACTCAGTCACTCAGTCAGTCACTCAGTCACTCAGTCACTCAGTCACTCAGTCAGTCAGTCACTCACTCAGTCAGTCAGGTTGAGCACGCCGTGACCAACACGGCGGGTGACGACCTCGCCAAGCTGCTGTGGCTCAAGAGCCCCAGCTCAGAGGTGACTCACTCACTCAGTCAGTCAGTCACTCAGTCAGTCAGTCACTCACTCACTCAGTCAGGTTGAGCACGCCGTGACCAACACGGCGGGTGACGACCTCGCCAAGCTGCTGTGGCTCAAGAGCACCAGCTCAGAGGTGACTCACTCACTCAGTCAGTCAGTCACTCAGTCAGTCAGTCACTCACTCACTCAGTCAGGTTGAGCACGCCGTGACCAACACGGCGGGTGACGACCTCGCCAAGCTGCTGTGGCTCAAGAGCCCCAGCTCAGAGGTGACTCACTCACTCAGTCAGTCAGTCACTCAGTCAGTCAGTCACTCACTCAATCAGTCAGGTTGAGCACGCCGTGACCAACACAGCGGGTGACGACCTCGCCAAGCTGCTGTGGCTCAAGAGCCCCAGCTCAGAGGTGACTCACTCAGTCAGTCAGTCACTCAGTCAGTCAGTCACTCACTCACTCAGTCAGGTTGAGCACGCCGTGACCAACACGGCGGGTGACGACCTCGCCAAGCTGCTGTGGCTCAAGAGCCCCAGCTCAGAGGTGACTCACTCACTCAGTCAGTCAGTCACTCAGTCAGTCAGTCACTCACTCACTCAGTCAGGTTGAGCACGCCGTGACCAACACGGCGGGTGACGACCTCGCCAAGCTGCTGTGGCTCAAGAGCCCCAGCTCAGAGGTGACTCACTCACTCAGTCAGTCAGTCACTCAGTCAGTCAGTCACTCACTCACTCAGTCAGGTTGAGCACGCCGTGACCAACACGGCGGGTGACGACCTCGCCAAGCTGCTGTGGCTCAAGAGCCCCAGCTCAGAGGTGACTCACTCACTCAGTCAGTCAGTCACTCAGTCAGTCAGTCACTCACTCACTCAGTCAGGTTGAGCACGCCGTGACCAACACGGCGGGTGACGACCTCGCCAAGCTGCTGTGGCTCAAGAGCCCCAGCTCAGAGGTGACTCACTCACTCAGTCAGTCAGTCACTCAGTCAGTCAGTCACTCACTCACTCAGTCAGGTTGAGCACACCGTGACCAACACGGCAGGTGACGACCTCACCAAGCTGCTGTGGCTCAAGAGCCCCAGCTCAGAGGTGACTCACTCACTCAGTCAGTCAGTCACTCAGTCAGTCAGTCACTCACTCACTCAGTCAGGTTGAGCACGCCGTGACCAACACGGCGGGTGACGACCTCGCCAAGCTGCTGTGGCTCAAGAGCCCCAGCTCAGAGGTGACTCACTCACTCAGTCAGTCAGTCACTCAGTCAGTCAGTCACTCACTCACTCAGTCAGGTTGAGCACGCCGTGACCAACACGGCGGGTGACGACCTCGCCAAGCTGCTGTGGCTCAAGAGCCCCAGCTCAGAGGTGACTCACTCACTCAGTCAGTCAGTCACTCAGTCAGTCAGTCACTCACTCACTCAGTCAGGTTGAGCACACCGTGACCAACACGGCAGGTGACGACCTCACCAAGCTGCTGTGGCTCAAGAGCCCCAGCTCAGAGGTGACTCACTCACTCAGTCAGTCAGTCACTCAGTCAGTCAGTCACTCACTCACTCAGTCAGGTTGAGCACGCCGTGACCAACACGGCGGGTGACGACCTCGCCAAGCTGCTGTGGCTCAAGAGCCCCAGCTCAGAGGTGACTCACTCACTCAGTCAGTCAGTCACTCAGTCAGTCAGTCACTCACTCAGTCAGGTTGAGCACGCCGTGACCAACACGGCGGGTGACGACCTCGCCAAGCTGCTGTGGCTCAAGAGCCCCAGCTCAGAGGTGACTCACTCACTCAGTCAGTCAGTCACTCAGTCAGTCAGTCACTCACTCACTCAGTCAGGTTGAGCACGCCGTGACCAACACGGCGGGTGACGACCTCGCCAAGCTGCTGTGGCTCAAGAGCCCCAGCTCAGAGGTGACTCACTCACTCAGTCAGTCAGTCACTCAGTCAGTCAGTCACTCACTCACTCAGTCAGGTTGAGCACGCCGTGACCAACACGGCGGGTGACGACCTCGCCAAGCTGCTGTGGCTCAAGAGCCCCAGCTCAGAGGTGACTCACTCACTCAGTCAGTCAGTCACTCAGTCAGTCAGTCACTCACTCACTCAGTCAGGTTGAGCACGCCGTGACCAACACGGCGGGTGACGACCTCGCCAAGCTGCTGTGGCTCAAGAGCCCCAGCTCAGAGGTGACTCACTCACTCAGTCAGTCAGTCACTCAGTCAGTCAGTCACTCACTCACTCAGTCAGGTTGAGCACGTCGTGACCAACACGGCGGGTGACGACCTCGCCAAGCTGCTGTGGCTCAAGAGCCCCAGCTCAGAGGTGACTCACTCACTCAGTCAGTCAGTCACTCAGTCAGTCAGTCACTCACTCACTCAGTCAGGTTGAGCACGCCGTGACCAACACGGCGGGTGACGACCTCGCCAAGCTGCTGTGGCTCAAGAGCCCCAGCTCAGAGGTGACTCACTCACTCAGTCAGTCAGTCACTCAGTCAGTCAGTCACTCACTCACTCAGTCAGGTTGAGCACGCCGTGACCAACACGGCGGGTGACGACCTCGCCAAGCTGCTGTGGCTCAAGAGCCCCAGCTCAGAGGTGACTCACTCACTCAGTCAGTCAGTCACTCAGTCAGTCAGTCACTCACTCACTCAGTCAGGTTGAGCACGCCGTGACCAACACGGCGGGTGACGACCTCGCCAAGCTGCTGTGGCTCAAGAGCCCCAGCTCAGAGGTGACTCACTCACTCAGTCAGTCAGTCACTCAGTCAGTCAGTCACTCACTCACTCAGTCAGGTTGAGCACGCCGTGACCAACACGGCGGGTGACGACCTCGCCAAGCTGCTGTGGCTCAAGAGCCCCAGCTCAGAGGTGACTCACTCACTCAGTCAGTCAGTCACTCAGTCAGTCAGTCACTCACTCACTCAGTCAGGTTGAGCACGCCGTGACCAACACGGCGGGTGACGACCTCGCCAAGCTGCTGTGGCTCAAGAGCCCCAGCTCAGAGGTGACTCACTCACTCAGTCACTCAGTCACTCAGTCAGTCAGTCACTCACTCACTCAGTCAGGTTGAGCACGCCGTGACCAACACGGCGGGTGACGACCTCGCCAAGCTGCTGTGGCTCAAGAGCCCCAGCTCAGAGGTGACTCACTCACTCAGTCAGTCAGTCACTCAGTCAGTCAGTCACTCACTCACTCAGTCAGGTTGAGCACGCCGTGACCAACACGGCGGGTGACGACCTCGCCAAGCTGCTGTGGCTCAAGAGCCCCAGCTCAGAGGTGACTCACTCACTCAGTCAGTCAGTCACTCAGTCAGTCAGTCACTCACTCACTCAGTCAGGTTGAGCACGCCGTGACCAACACGGCGGGTGACGACCTCGCCAAGCTGCTGTGGCTCAAGAGCCCCAGCTCAGAGGTGACTCACTCACTCAGTCAGTCAGTCACTCAGTCAGTCAGTCACTCACTCACTCAGTCAGGTTGAGCACGCCGTGACCAACACGGCGGGTGACGACCTCGCCAAGCTGCTGTGGCTCAAGAGCCCCAGCTCAGAGGTCAGTCAGTCACTCAGTCACTCACTCAGTCACTCAGTCACTCAGTCACTCACTCAGTCACTCAGTCAGGTTGAGCACGCCGTGACCAACACGGCGGGTGACGACCTCGCCAAGCTGCTGTGGCTCAAGAGCCCCAGCTCAGAGGTCAGTCAGTCACTCAGTCACTCAGTCAGTCACTCAGTCACTCAGTCACTCAGTCAGTCAGTCACTCAGTCAGGTTGAGCACGCCGTGAACAACACGGCGGGTGACGACCTCGCCAAGCTGCTGTGGCTCAAGAGCCCCAGCTCAGAGGTGACTCACTCACTCAGTCAGTCAGTCAGTCAGTCAGTCACTCACTCACTCAGTCAGGTTGAGCACGCCGTGACCAACACGGCGGGTGACGACCTCGCCAAGCTGCTGTGGCTCAAGAGCCCCAGCTCAGAGGTGACTCACTCACTCAGTCAGTCAGTCACTCAGTCAGTCAGTCACTCAGTCACTCAGTCAGGTTGAGCACGCCGTGACCAACACGGCGGGTGACGACCTCGCCAAGCTGCTGTGGCTCAAGAGCCCCAGCTCAGAGGTCAGTCAGTCACTCAGTCACTCACTCAGTCACTCAGTCACTCAGTCACTCACTCAGTCACTCAGTCAGGTTGAGCACGCCGTGACCAACACGGCGGGTGACGACCTCGCCAAGCTGCTGTGGCTCAAGAGCCCCAGCTCAGAGGTCAGTCAGTCACTCAGTCAGTCACTCAGTCAGTCACTCAGTCACTCAGTCACTCACTCAGTCACTCAGTCAGGTTGAGCACGCCGTGACCAACACGGCGGGTGACGACCTCGCCAAGCTGCTGTGGCTCAAGAGCCCCAGCTCAGAGGTCAGTCAGTCACTCAGTCACTCACTCAGTCACTCAGTCACTCAGTCACTCACTCAGTCACTCAGTCAGGTTGAGCACGCCGTGACCAACACGGCGGGTGACGACCTCGCCAAGCTGCTGTGGCTCAAGAGCCCCAGCTCAGAGGTCAGTCAGTCACTCAGTCAGTCACTCAGTCAGTCAGTCACTCACTCAGTCAGGTTGAGCACGCCGTGACCAACACGGCGGGTGACGACCTCGCCAAGCTGCTGTGGCTCAAGAGCCCCAGCTCAGAGGTCAGTCAGTCACTCAGTCAGTCACTCAGTCAGTCAGTCACTCACTCACTCAGTCAGGTTGAGCACGCCGTGACCAACACGGCGGGTGACGACCTCGCCAAGCTGCTGTGGCTCAAGAGCCCCAGCTCAGAAGTGACTCACTCAGTCAGTCAGTCAGTCACTCAGTCAGTCACTCAGTCACTCACTCAGTCACTCAGTCACTCAGTCACTCACTCACTCACTCAGTCACTCAGTCAGTCACTCAGTCAGGCTGAGCACGCCGTGAACAACACGGCGGGTGACGACCTCGCCAAGCTGCTGTGGCTCAAGAGCCCCAGCTCAGAGGTGACTCACTCAGTCAGTCAGTCAGTCACTCAGTCAGTCACTCAGTCACTCACTCAGTCACTCAGTCACTCACTCAGTCACTCACTCAGTCACTCAGTCACTCACTCACTCACTCAGTCAGGTTGAGCACGCCGTGACCAACACGGCGGGTGACGACCTCGCCAAGCTGCTGTGGCTCAAGAGCCCCAGCTCAGAGGTGACTCACTCAGTCAGTCAGTCAGTCACTCAGTCACTCAGTCAGTCACTCACTCAGTCAGGTTGAGCACGCCGTGAACAACACGGCGGGTGACGACCTCGCCAAGCTGCTGTGGCTCAAGAGCCCCAGCTCAGAGGTGACTCACTCAGTCAGTCAGTCAGTCACTCAGTCAGTCAGTCAGTCAGTCACTCAGTCACTCACTCAGTCAGGTTGAGCACGCCGTGAACAACACGGCGGGTGACGACCTCGCCAAGCTGCTGTGGCTCAAGAGCCCCAGCTCAGAGGTGACTCACTCAGTCAGTCAGTCAGTCACTCAGTCACTCAGTCACTCAGTCAGGTTGAGCACGCCGTGACCAACACGGCGGGTGACGACCTCGCCAAGCTGCTGTGGCTCAAGAGCCCCAGCTCAGAGGTGACTCACTCAGTCAGTCAGTCAGTCACTCAGTCAGTCACTCAGTCACTCACTCAGTCACTCAGTCACTCACTCAGTCAGTCACTCAGTCACTCAGTCAGTCACTCAGTCACTCACTCAGTCAGTCACTCAGTCAGGTTGAGCACGCCGTGAACAACACG
Organism: Lampetra fluviatilis; assembly: GCF_964198595.1. Taxonomy (NCBI): domain Eukaryota; kingdom Metazoa; phylum Chordata; class Hyperoartia; order Petromyzontiformes; family Petromyzontidae; genus Lampetra; species Lampetra fluviatilis. The sequence continues at coordinate 33,648 of NW_027620869.1, forward strand.
GCGGGTGACGACCTCGCCAAGCTGCTGTGGCTCAAGAGCCCCAGCTCAGAGGTCAGTCAGTCACTCAGTCAGTCACTCACTCAGTCAGTCACTCAGTCAGTCACTCACTCAGTCACTCAGTCACTCAGTCAGGCTGAGCACGCCGTGAACAACACGGCGGGTGACGACCTCGCCAAGCTGCTGTGGCTCAAGAGCCCCAGCTCAGAGGTGACTCACTCAGTCAGTCACTCAGTCACTCAGTCACTCAGTCACTCAGTCAGGTTGAGCACGCCGTGAACAACACGGCGGGTGACGACCTCGCCAAGCTGCTGTGGCTCAAGAGCCCCAGCTCAGAGGTGACTCACTCAGTCAGTCACTCACTCAGTCAGTCACTCACTCAGTCAGTCACTCAGTCACTCAGTCACTCAGTCAGTCACTCAGTCAGTCACTCAGTCAGGTTGAGCACGCCGTGGACAACACGGCGGGTGACGACCTCGCCAAGCTGCTGTGGCTCAAGAGCCCCAGCTCAGAGGTCAGTCAGTCACTCAGTCAGTCACTCAGTCAGTCACTCAGTCACTCAGTCAGTCACTCAGTCACTCAGTCAGTCACTCAGTCAGGTTGAGCACGCCGTGAACAACACGGTGGGTGACGACCTCGCCAAGCTGCTGTGGCTCAAGAGCCCCAGCTCAGAGGTCAGTCAGTCACTCAGTCAGTCACTCACTCAGTCAGTCACTCAGTCAGTCACTCACTCAGTCACTCAGTCACACAGTCAGGCTGAGCACGCCGTGAACAACACGGCGGGTGACGACCTCGCCAAGCTGCTGTGGCTCAAGAGCCCCAGCTCAGAGGTCAGTCAGTCACTCAGTCAGTCACTCAGTCACTCAGTCACTCAGTCAGTCAGTCACTCAGTCAGGTTGAGCACGCCGTGAACAACACGGCGGGTGACGACCTCGCCAAGCTGCTGTGGCTCAAGAGCCCCAGCTCAGAGGTCAGTCAGTCACTCAGTCAGTCACTCAGTCAGTCACTCACTCAATCACTCAGTCACTCAGTCAGGCTGAGCACGCCGTGAACAACACGGCGGGTGACGACCTCGCCAAGCTGCTGTGGCTCAAGAGCCCCAGCTCAGAGGTCAGTCAGTCACTCAGTCAGTCACTCAGTCAGTCACTCACTCAGTCACTCACTCAGTCACTCACTCAGTCACTCACTCAGTCAGGTTGAGCACGCCGTGAACAACACGGCGGGTGACGACCTCGCCAAGCTGCTGTGGCTCAAGAGCCCCAGCTCAGAGGTGACTCACTCACTCAGTCAGTCACTCAGTCAGTCACTCAGTCACTCAGTCACTCAGTCAGTCAGTCAGTCACTCAGTCAGGTTGAGCACGCCGTGAACAACACGGCGGGTGACGACCTCGCCAAGCTGCTGTGGCTCAAGAGCCCCAGCTCAGAGGTCAGTCAGTCACTCAGTCAGTCATTCAGTCACTCACTCAGTCACTCAGTCAGTCAGTCACTCAGTCACTCAGTCAGGCTGAGCACGCCGTGAACAACACGGCGGGTGACGACCTCGCCAAGCTGCTGTGGCTCAAGAGCCCCAGCTCAGAGGTCAGTCAGTCACTCAGTCAGTCACTCAGTCAGTCACTCAGTCACTCAGTCACTCAGTCAGTCAGTCAGTCACTCAGTCAGGTTGAGCACGCCGTGAACAACACGGCGGGTGACGACCTCGCCAAGCTGCTGTGGCTCAAGAGCCCCAGCTCAGAGGTCAGTCAGTCACTCAGTCAGTCAGTCACTCAGTCAGTCACTCAGTCACTCAGTCAGTCACTCAGTCAGTCAGTCACTCAGTCAGTCACTCAGTCACTCACTCAGTCAGGTTGAGCACACCGTGAACAACACGGCGGGTGACGACCTCGCCAAGCTACTGTGGCTCAAGAGCCCCAGCTCAGAGGTCAGTCAGTCACTCAGTCAGTCACTCAGTCAGTCACTCAGTCAGTCAGTCAGTCACTCAGTCAGGCTGAGCACGCCGTGAACAACACGGCGGGTGACGACCTCGCCAAGCTGCTGTGGCTCAAGAGCCCCAGCTCAGAGGTGACTCACTCAGTCAGTCAGTCACTCAGTCAGTCACTCAGTCAGTCACTCACTCACTCAGTCACTCAGTCAGGTTGAGCACGCCGTGAACAACACGGCGGGTGACGACCTCGCCAAGCTGCTGTGGCTCAAGAGCCCCAGCTCAGAGGTGACTCACTCACTCAGTCAGTCAGTCACTCAGTCAGTCACTCAGTCAGTCACTCACTCACTCAGTCACTCAGTCAGGTTGAGCACGCCGTGAACAACACGGCAGGTGACGACCTCGCCAAGCTGCTGTGGCTCAAGAGCCCCAGCTCAGAGGTGACTCACTCACTCAGTCACTCACTCAGTCAGTCAGTCACTCAGTCACTCACTCAGTCACTCAGTCAGTCAGGTTGAGCACGCCGTGAACAACACGGCGGGTGACGACCTCGCCAAGCTACTGTGGCTCAAAAGCCCCAGCTCAGAGGTCAGTCAGTCACTCAGTAAGTCACTCACTCAGTCACTCACTCAGTCACTCACTCAGTCACTCACTCAGTCACTCACTCAGTCAGGTTGAGCACGCCGTGAACAACATGGCGGGTGACGACCTCGCCAAGCTGCTGTGGCTCAAGAGCCCCAGCTCAGAGGTCAGTCAGTCACTCAGTCAGTCACTCACTCAGTCACTCACTCAGTCACTCACTCAGTCACTCACTCAGTCACTCACTCAGTCAGGTTGAGCACGCCGTGAACAACACGGCGGGTGACGACCTCGCCAAACTACTGTGGCTGAAGAGTCCCAGCTCAGAGGTGACTCACTCAGTCAGTCAGTCAGTCACTCAGTCACTCACTCAGTCACTCACTCAGTCACTCACTCAGTCACTCAGTCAGGTTGAGCACGCCGTGAACAACACGGCGGGTGACGACCTCGCCAAGCTGCTGTGGCTCAAGAGCCCCAGCTCAGAGGTGACTCACTCACTCAGTCAGTCAGTCACTCAGTCAGTCAGTCACTCACTCACTCAGTCAGGTTGAGCACGCCGTGACCAACACGGCGGGTGACGACCTCGCCAAGCTGCTGTGGCTCAAGAGCCCCAGCTCAGAGGTGACTCACTCACTCAGTCAGTCAGTCAGTCACTCAGTCACTCACTCAGTCACTCACTCAGTCACTCAGTCAGTCACTCAGTCAGGTTGAGCACGCCGTGAACAACACGGCGGGTGACGACCTCGCCAAGCTGCTGTGGCTCAAGAGCCCCAGCTCAGAGGTCAGTCACTCATTCAGTCACTCAGTCAGTCACTCAGTCACTCACTCAGTCACTCACTCAGTCACTCAGTCAGTCAGTCACTCAGTCACTCAGTCAGGCTGAGCACGCCGTGAACAACACGGCGGGTGACGACCTCGCCAAGCTGCTGTGGCTCAAGAGCCCCAGCTCAGAGGTCAGTCAGTCACTCAGTCAGTCACTCAGTCAGTCACTCAGTCAGTCACTCACTCAGTCACTCAGTCAGTCACTCAGGCAGTCAGTCACTCAGTCACTCACTCAGTCACTCAGTCAGTCAGTCACTCAGTCACTCAGTCAGGCTGAGCACGCCGTGAACAACACGGCGGGTGACGACCTCGCCAAGCTGCTGTGGCTCAAGAGCCCCAGCTCAGAGGTCAGTCAGTCACTCAGTCAGTCACTCAGTCACTCAGTCAGTCAGTCAGTCACTCAGTCAGGTTGAGCACGCCGTGAACAACACGGCGGGTGACGACCTCGCCAAGCTGCTGTGGCTCAAGAGCCCCAGCTCAGAGGTGACTCACTCACTCAGTCAGTCAGTCACTCACTCAGTCACTCAGTCACTCAGTCAGTCACTCAGTCAGTCACTCACTCAGTCACTCAGTCAGTCACTCAGTCAGTCAGTCACTCAGTCACTCACTCAGTCACTCAGTCAGTCAGTCACTCAGTCACTCAGTCAGGCTGAGCACGCCGTGAACAACACGGCGGGTGACGACCTCGCCAAGCTGCTGTGGCTCAAGAGCCCCAGCTCAGAGGTCAGTCAGTCACTCAGTCAGTCACTCACTCAGTCACTCACTCACTCAGTCACTCAGTCAGTCAGTCACTCAGTCACTCAGTCAGGCTGAGCACGCCGTGAACAACACGGCGGGTGACGACCTCGCCAAGCTGCTGTGGCTCAAGAGCCCCAGCTCAGAGGTCAGTCAGTCACTCAGTCAGTCACTCAGTCAGTCACTCAGTCAGTCACTCACTCAGTCACTCAGTCAGTCACTCAGTCACTCAGTCAGGTTGAGCACGCCGTGACCAACACGGCGGGTGACGACCTCGCCAAGCTGCTGTGGCTCAAGAGCCCCAGCTCAGAGGTCAGTCACTCACTCAGTCACTCAGTCAGTCACTCACTCACTCAGTCACTCACTCAGTCACTCAGTCAGTCACTCACTCAGTCAGGTTGAGCACGCCGTGAACAACACGGCGGGTGACGACCTCGCCAAGCTACTGTGGCTCAAGAGCCCCAGCTCAGAGGTGACTCACTCACTCAGTCAGTCACTCAGTCACTCAGTCACTCACTCAGTCAGTCAGTCACTCAGTCACTCACTCAGTCACTCAGTCACTCAGTCAGTCACTCAGTCAGTCACTCAGTCAGTCACTCAGTCAGTCACTCAGTCACTCAGTCAGTCACTCAGTCAGTCACTCACTCAGTCAGTCACTCAGTCAGTCACTCAGTCACTCAGTCAGTCACTCAGTCAGTCACTCAGTCAGTCACTCAGTCAGTCAGTCACTCAGTCACTCACTCAGTCAGTCACTCACTCAGTCAGTCACTCAGTCACTCAGTCAGTCACTCAGTCAGTCGGTCAGTCACTCACTCACTCACTCAGTCACTCACTCAGTCACTCAGTCACTCACTCAGTCACTCAGTCAGTCACTCAGTCAGTCACTCAGTTACTCAGTCAGTCAGTCACTCAGTCAGTCAGTCACTCAGTCACTCACTCAGTCAGTCACTCACTCAGTCAGTCACTCAGTCAGTCAGTCACTCAGTCAGTCACTCAGTCAGTCGGTCAGTCACTCACTCACTCAGTCAGTCACTCAGTCAGTCAGTCAGTCACTCAGTCAGTCACTCAGTCACTCACTCACTCAGTGACTCACTCAGTCGCTCACTCAGTCACTCACTCAGTCACTCACTCACTCAGTCACTCACTCAGTCACTCACTCAGTCACTCAGCCGCTCACTCAGTCACTCACTCAATCTCTCAGTCACTCTCTCAGTCGCTCGCTCACTCAGTCACTCACTCACTCAGCCACTCGCTCAGTCAGTCGCTCACTCAGTCACTCACTCAGTGACTCACTCAGTCACTCACTCCTCACCCACCTACCAGCAGGTGAGCTGGTAGGTGGGTGAGTGACTGGGTGAGTGACTGGGTGAGTGGGTGGGTGAGTAGGTGAGTGGGTGGGTGAGTGACTGGGTGAGGAACTGGGTGAGGGACTGGGTGAGTAGGTGAGTGGGTGGATGAGTAGGTGAGTGACTGGGTGAGTGACTGGGTGAGTGGGTGGGTGAGTAGGTGAGTGGGTGGGTGAGTGACTGGGTGAGTGACTGGGTGAGTGACTAAGTGAGTAGGTGAGTGGGTGGATGAGTAGGTGAGTGACTGGGTGAGTGACTGGGTGAGTGGGTGGGTGAGTAGGTGAGTGGGTGGGTGGGTGAGTAGGTGAGTGACTGGGTGAGTGACTGGGTGAGTAGGTGAGTGGGTGGGTGAGTGACTGGGTGAGTGACTGGGTGAGTGGGTGGGTGAGTAGGTGAGTGGGTGGGTGGGTGAGTAGGTGAGTGACTGGGTGAGTGACTGGGTGAGTAGGTGAGTGAGTGACTAGGTGAGTAGGTGAGTGGGTGGGTGAGTAGGTGAGTGGGTGGGTGAGTGACTGGGTGAGGAACTGGGTGAGGGACTGGGTGAGTAGGTGAGTGGGTGGATGAGTAGGTGAGTGACTGGGTGAGTGACTGGGTGAGTGGGTGGGTGAGTAGGTGAGTGGGTGGGTGAGTGACTGGGTGAGTGACTGGGTGAGTGACTAAGTGAGTAGGTGAGTGGGTGGATGAGTAGGTGAGTGACTGGGTGAGTGACTGGGTGAGTGGGTGGGTGAGTAGGTGAGTGGGTGGGTGGGTGAGTAGGTGAGTGACTGGGTGAGTGACTGGGTGAGTAGGTGAGTGGGTGGGTGAGTGACTGGGTGAGTGACTGGGTGAGTGGGTGGGTGAGTAGGTGAGTGGGTGGGTGGGTGAGTAGGTGAGTGACTGGGTGAGTGACTGGGTGAGTAGGTGAGTGAGTGACTAGGTGAGTAGGTGAGTGGGTGGGTGAGTAGGTGAGTGACTGGGTGAGTAGGTGAGTGACTGGGTGAGTGGGTGGGTGAGTAGGTGAGTGGGTGGGTGAGTGACTGAGTGAGTGGGTGAGTGACTGGGTGAGTAGGTGGGTGAGTGATTGAAAGTGTGAATGAATAAGAGTGAGTGTATGTGCTGTGTGTGTGTGTGTGGGGAGCGGTGGTGCAGCGGTTAGCGCTACGCTGCGCTATGAACCCGGCGACCCGAGTTCGATTCCCGGTCCTGGGCCTCCTCCCCTAGGTCGACTCAGCCTCAAACGAGTACCTGGTGTAGCGGTGTGCCACAGTGCCGGTAGCCTTCATAGGTGCTCGCTAACAGCACTTGCCCCTACAGCCTGCTAGAGGCTACCTGGGGGATTTTTGTCTGTGTGTAAGTGCTGCTACTAACGGCACTTGCCCCTACAGCCTGCTAGAGGCTACCTGGGGGATCTGTGTCTGTGTGTAAGTGCTGCTACTAACAGCACTTGCCCCTACAGTCTGCTAGAGGCTACACGGGGGATCTTTGTCTGTGTGTAAGTGCTGCTACTAACAGCACTTGCCCCTACAGCCTGCTAGAGGCTACACGGGGGATCTTTGTCTGTGTGTAAGTGCTGCTACTAACAGCACTTGCCCCTACAGCCTGCTAGAGGCTACCTGGGGGATCTGTGTCTGTGTGTAAGTGCTGCTACTAACAGCACTTGCCCCTACAGCCTGCTAGAGGCTACCTGGGGGATCTTTGTCTGTGTGTAGGTGCTGCTACTAACAGCACTTGCCCCTGCAGCCTGCTAGAGGCTACACGGGGGATCTTTGTCTGTGTGTAAGTGCTGCTACTAACAGCACTTGCCCCTACAGCCTGCTAGAGGCTACACGGGGGATCTTTGTCTGTGTGTAAGTGCTGCTACTAACAGCACTTGCCCCTACAGCCTGCTAGAGGCTACCTAGGGGATCTTTGTCTGTGTGTAGGTGCTGCTACTAACAGCACTTGCCCCTGCAGCCTGCTAGAGGCTACCTGGGGGATCTTTGTCTGTGTGTAAGTGCTGCTACTAACAGCACTTGCCCCTACAGTCTGCTAGAGGCTACGCGGGGGATCTTTGTCTGTGTGTAGGCGCTACTAACAGCACTTGCCCCTACAGCCTGCTAGAGGCTACGCGGGGGATCTTTGTCTGTGTGTAGGTGCTGCTACTAACAGCACTTGCCCCTACAGCCTGCTAGAGGCTACCTGGGGGATCTTTGTCTGTGTGCAAGTGCTGCTACTAACAGCACTTGCCCCTGCAGTCTGTGAAGGCTATACCCAGTGGGGGGCGTCTGCGTCTGTGTCTAGGTGTGGTTTGACCGTCGCACGAACTACACGCGCTCACTCGCTGTGATGTCCATGGTGGGATACATCCTGGGGCTGGGAGACCGGTACGTCACCCGCTCACTCACCCAGCCGCTCACCCACTCGCTCACCCACTCACTTACCCGCCCGCTCACCCAGCCGCTCACCCAGCCACTCACCCGCCCGCTCACCCGCTCAACCACTCACCCACCCACCCACCTACTCACCCACCCACCCACTCACCCACCAACCCACTCACCCACCCACTCACTCACTCACTCACCCACCCACCCACCCACTCACCCACTCACCCACCCACTCACCCACCCACCCACTCACCCACCCACCCACTCACCCACCCACTCACCCACCCACTCACCCACTCACCCACCCACCCACCCACTCACCCACCCACTCACCCACCCACTCACTCACCCATCCACTCACTCACTCACCCACCCACCCACTCACCCACCCACTCACCCACTCACCCACCCACCCACTCACCCACCCACTCACCCACCAACCCACTCACCCACCAACCCACTCACCCACCCACTCACCCACCCACCCACCCACTCACTCACCCACCCACCCACTCACTCACCCACCCACTCACTCACCCACCCACTCACCCACCCACCCACCCACCCACCCACTCACCCACCCACTCACCCACCCACTCACTCACCCACCCACCCACTCACCCACCCCACCCACTCACCCACTCACCCACCCACCCACCCACCCACCCACTCACCCACCCACTCACCCACCCACTCACCCACCCACTCACTCACCCATCCACTCACTCACTCACCCACCCACCCACCCACTCACCCACTCACCCACCCACCCACTCACCCACCCACTCACCCACCAACCCACTCACCCACCAACCCACTCACCCACCCACTCACCCACCCACCCACCCACCCACTCACTCACCCACCCACCCACTCACTCACCCACCCACCCACTCACTCACCCACCCACTCACCCACCCACCCACTCACCCACCCACTCACCCACCCACTCACTCACCCATCCACTCACTCACTCACCCACCCACCCACTCACCCACCCACTCACCCACTCACCCACCCACCCACTCACCCACCCACTCACCCACCAACCCACTCACCCACCAACCCACTCACCCACCCACTCACTCACCCACCCACCCACTCACTCACCCACCCACTCACTCACCCACCCACTCACTCACCCACTCACCCACTCACCCACCCACCCACCCACTCACCCACCCACCCACCCACCCACCCACCCACCCACTCACTCACCCACCCACTCACCCACGCACCCACCTACTCACCCACCCACTCACCCACCCACCCACTCACACACCCACCCACCCACTCACCCACCCACCCACCCACTCACCCACCCACTCACCCACCCACCCACCCACCCACCCACTCACCCACCCACCCACCAACTCACTCACTCACCCACCCACTCACCCACCCACTCACCCACCCACTCACCCACCCACTCACTCACTCACCCACCCACCCACCCACCCACCCACTCACCCACCCACTCACCCACCCACCCAACCACCCACTCACTCACCCACCCACCCACCCACCCACTCACTCACTCACCCACCCACTCACTCACCCACCCACCCACTCACCCACCCACTCACCCACTCAACCACTCACACACCCACCCACCCACTCACCCACCCACCCACCCACCCACTCACCCACCCACCCACCCACCCACTCACTCACCCACCCACCCACCCACCCACTCACCCACCCACCCACTCACTCACCCACCCACCCACCCACCCACCCACTCACCCACTCACCCACCCACTCACTCACTCACCCACCCACCCACCCACCCACCCACTCACCCACCCACCCACCCACTCACCCACCCACCCACTCACTCACCCACCCACTCACCCACCCACCCACCCACTCACCCACCAACCCACTCACCCACCCACTCATCCACCCACCCACCCACTCACTCACCCACCCACCCACCCACCCACTCACCCACCCACCCACTCACCCACCCACCCACCCACTCACCCACCCACCCACTCACCCACCCACTCACCCACCCAACCACCCACTCACCCACCCACCCACTCACCCACCCACCCACTCACTCACTCACCCACCCACCCACCCACCCACCCACTCACCCACCCACCCACTCACCCACTCACCCACCCACCCACTCACCCACCCACTCACCCACTCACCCACCCACTCACTCACTCACCCACCCACTCACTCACTCACCCACCCACTCACTCACCCACCCACCCACTCACTCACCCACTCACTCACCCACCCACTCACTCACTCACTCACTCACCCACCCACTCACCCACTCACCCACCCACCCACTCACCCACCCACCCACCCACCCACTCACCCACCCACCCACCCACCCACCCACTCACCCACCCACCCACCCACCCACTCACCCACCCACCCACTCACCCACCCACCCACCCACTCACTCACCCACCCACTCACCCACCCACTCACCCACTCACCCACCCACCCACTCACCCACCCACTCACCCACCCACCCACCCACTCACCCACTCACCCACCCACTCACCCACCCACCCACTCACCCACCCACTCACCCACCCCACCCACCCACCCACCCACTCACCCACCCACCCACCCACTCACCCACTCACCCACCCACCCACCCACTCACTCACCCACCCACCCACCCACTCACCCACTCACCCACCCACCCACCCACTCACCCACCCACTCACCCACTCACCCACTCACTCACTCACTCACCCACCCACCCACCCACTCACCCACCCACTCACCCACTCACCCACCCACCCACCCACTCACCCACCCACTCACCCACTCACCCACCCACTCACTCACTCACTCACCCACCCACCCACCCACTCACTCACCCACCCACTCACCCACCCACCCACTCACTCACCCACTCACTCACCCACCCACCCACTCACCCACTCACCCACCCACCCACCCACTCACCCACCCACCCACCCAACCACCCACCCACTCACCCACCCACTCACTCACCCACCCACTCACCCACCCACCCACCCACCCACCCACTCACCCACCCACCCACCCACTCACCCACCCACTCACCCACCCAACCACCCACTCACTCACCCACCCACCCACTCACCCACCCACCCACTCACTCACCCACCCACCCACCCACCCACTCACCCACTCACCCACCCACCCACTCACCCACCCACTCACCCACTCACCCACCCACTCACTCACTCACCCACCCACTCACTCACTCACCCACCCACTCACTCACCCACCCACCTACCCACTCACCCACCCACCCACTCACCCACTCACTCACCCACCCACCCACTCACTCACCCACCCACCCACCCACTCACCCACCCACCCACCCACCCACCCACTCACCCACCCACCCACCCACTCACTCACCCACCCACTCACCCACCCACCCACTCACCCACTCACCCACCCACCCACTCACCCACCCACTCACCCACCCACCCACCCACTCACCCACTCACCCACCCACCCACTCACCCACCCACCCACCCACTCACCCACCCACTCACCCACCCCACCCACCCACCCACTCACCCACTCACCCACCCACCCACCCACTCACTCACCCACCCACCCACTCACCCACTCACCCACCCACCCACCCACTCACCCACCCACTCACCCACTCACCCACCCACTCACTCACTCACTCACCCACCCACCCACCCACTCACCCACCCACCCACCCACTCACCCACCCACCCACCCACCCACCCACTCACCCACTCACCCACCCACCCACCCACCCACTCACCCACCCACTCACCCACTCACTCACCCACCCACCCACCCACTCACTCACCCACCCACTCACCCACCCACCCACTCACTCACCCACTCACTCACTCACCCACCCACCCACTCACCCACTCACCCACCCACCCACCCACCCACTCACCCACCCACCCACCCACCCACTCACTCACCCACCCACCCACCCACACTCACCCACCCACCCACTCACCCACCCACCCACTCACCCACCCACTCACCCAACCACCCACTCACTCACCCACCCACCCACTCACCCACCCACCCACTCACTCACCCACCCACCCACCCACTCACCCACTCACCCACCCACCCACTCACCCACCCACTCACCCACTCACCCACCCACTCACTCACTCACCCACCCACTCACTCACTCACCCACCCACTCACTCACCCACCCACCCACTCACTCACTCACTCACCCACTCACTCACCCACCCACTCACTCACTCACTCACCCACCCACCCACCCACTCACCCACTCACCCACCCACCCACTCACCCACCCACTCACCCACCCACCCACCCACTCACTCACCCACCCACTCACCCACCCACCCACTCACCCACTCACCCACCCACCCACTCACCCACCCACTCACCCACCCACCCACCCACTCACCCACTCACCCACCCACCCACCCACTCACCCACCCACCCACTCACCCACCCACTCACCCACCCCACCCACCCACCCACTCACCCACTCACCCACCCACCCACCCACTCACTCACCCACCCACCCACCCACTCACCCACTCACCCACCCACCCACTCACCCACCCACTCACCCACCCACTCACTCACTCACTCACCCACCCACCCACCCACCCACTCACCCACCCACCCACCCACTCACCCACCCACTCACTCACTCACTCACCCACCCACCCACCCACCCACTCACTCACCCACCCACTCACCCACCCACCCACTCACTCACCCACTCACTCACCCACCCACCCACTCACTCACTCACTCACCCACCCACCCACCCACTCACCCACTCACCCACCCACCCACCCACTCACCCACCCACCCACCCACTCACCCACCCACCCACCCACCCACTCACCCACCCACCCACCCACTCACCCACCCACCCACCCACTCACCCACCCACCCACCCACTCACCCACCCACCCACCCACCCACTCACCCACCCACCCACTCACCCACCCACCCACCCACTCACCCACCCACCTACTCACCCACCCACCCACCCACTCACCCACCCACCCACTCACCCACTCACCCACTCACCCACCCACCCACTCACCCACCCACCCACCCACTCACCCACCCCACCCCCTCTGTGTGTGCCACCGTGCCGGCCTTCATCATCACCGCTGCTGCTACTCGCTACTGACAACACTTGCCCCGACAGTCTGTTAAGAGGCTACACGGGGGACCTTTGTCTTTGTGTGTTGTGTGAATCAGCCATCCCTCCAATCTGATGCTGGACCGTCTCTCGGGGAAAATCCTCCACATCGACTTTGGAGACTGCTTTGAGGTCAGGTTCACGATGGCCGTGTGGGTGGGTGGGGTTCACGATGGCTGTGTGGGTGGGTGGGGTTCATGATGGCTGTGTGGGTGGGTGGGGTTCACGATGGCCGTGTGGCACGATGGCCGTGTGGGTGGGTGGGGTTCACTGTGGCCGTGTGGGTGGGTGGGGTTTACTGTGGCCGTGTGGGTGGGTGGGGTTCACGGTGGCCGTGTGGGTGGGTGGGGTTCACTGTGGCCGTGTGGGTGGGTGGGGTTCACTGTGGCCGTGTGGGTGGGTGGGGTTCACTGTGGCCGTGTGGGTGGGTGGGGGTTCATGATGGCTGTGTGGGTGGGTGGGGGTTCACGATGGCCGTGTGGGTGGGTGGGGTTCACTGTGGCCGTGTGGGTGGGTGGGGTTCATGGTGGCCGTGTGGGTGGGTGGGGTTCACGATGGCCGTGTGGGTGGGTGGGGTTCACTGTGGCCGTGTGGGTGGGTGGGGTTCACTGTGGCCGTGTGGGTGGGTGGGGTCCACTGTGGCCGTGTGGGTGGGTGGGGTTCACTGTGGCCGTGTGGGTGGGTGGGGTTCACCGGTGGCCGTGTGGGGTGGGTGGGGTTCACTGTGGCCGTGTGGGTGGGTGGGGTTCACTGTGGCCGTGTGGGTGGGTGGGGTTCACTGTGGCCGTGTGGGTGGGTGGGCTTCACTGTGGCCGTGTGGGTGGGTGGGGTTCACTGTGGCCGTGTGGGTGGGTGGGGTTCACTGTGGCCGTGTGGTGGGTGGGGTTCACTGTGGCCGTGTGGGTGGGTGGGGTTCACTGTGGCCGTGTGGGTGGGTGGGGTTCACTGTGGCTGTGTGGGTGGGTGGGGTTCACTGTGGCCGTGTGGGTGGGGGTTCACTGTGGCCGTGTGGGTGGGTGGGGTTCACTGTGGCCGTGTGGGTGGGTGGGTGGGGTTCACGGTGGCCGTGTGGGTGGGTGGGGTTCACTGTGGCCGTGTGGGTGGGTGGGGTTCACGATGGCCGTGTGGGTGGGTGGGGTTCACTGTGGCCGTGTGGGTGGGTGGGTGGGTGGCCGTGTGGGTGGGTGGGGTTCACTGTGGCCGTGTGGGTGGGTGGGGTTCACTGTGGCCGTGTGGGTGGGTGGCCGTGTGGGTGGGTGGCCGTGTGGGTGGGTGGCCGTGTGGGTGGGTGGGGTTCATGGTGGCCGTGTGGGGTGGGTGGCCGTGTGGGTGGGTGGCCGTGTGGGTGGGTGGGGTTCACGTTGTGATGATGGTGATGGCGATGTTGATGATGGTGTTGGTGGTGATGATGATGGTGGTGGTGATGGTGTTGGTGATGATGTTGGTGATGATGATATTAATAATGATGATGTTAATGATGATGTTGATGATGGTGATGATGGTGGTGTTGGTGGTGTTGGTGATGTTGATTATGATGATGTGATGATGATGGTGATGATGATGTTGATGATGGTGATGATGGTGGTGATGTTGATGATGATGATGGTGTTGGTGATGATGGT
>NW_027620870.1:0-1000 GCF_964198595.1 Lampetra fluviatilis
CACTCACACGTGTACACACTCACTCACACACGTGTACACACTCACGTGTACACACTCACACGTGTACACACTCACTCACACACGTACACACACTCACACGTGTACACACTCACACGTGTACACACACTCACGTGTACACACTCACACGTGTCCACACTCACACGTGTACACACTCACACACTCACACGTGTACACACTCACTCACGTGTACACAATCTCGTGTACACAAACACACTCACGTGCACACACATTCACGTGTACACACTCACGTGTACACACACTCAACAACAACAACAACCGCCATTCGCCACTAAGTGGCGGTGACGTCACCACGGCGCCTGTGTACCAGGCTAGGTGCACCTTGAGGCCACGTGAAGTGTCGAACGCCCGCTGGCAGGAGGTCACGGGACAGATCCATCAGGTGACCATGGGTCGACTGACTGAGATGAGTGGCCGATGCACCACCTGTGCCCCCTACCGTGCCAGGCTAGGTGCAGGAGGAGGAGGTCACGGGACAGACCCATGAGGTAACCATGGGTCGACTGACTGAGATGAGTGGCTGATGCACCACCTGTGCCTCCAACTGTGTCTCAGTGTGCCGGGAAAGGTCCTGGCAAGGATTATTCAACATCGCCTTGCTAGGCACGCTGAGGAGAGGCTTGCGGAGCCCCAATGTGGTTTCAGGAAAGGGCGGTCCTGCACAGATGCCATATTTTCTGTCCGTCTGCTACAGCAGAGGTGTAGGGAATTCCAAAAAGACCTACATCTCTGCTTTATTGACCTGGTCAAGGCCTATGATACCATCAGTAGGACTGGGCTCTGGGTTGTTCTTCGTGCTTTCGGAGTCCCTGACCCTCTGCTCACGATCATTAAGGACCTTCATGATGGTGAGCGGGCCCGGGTAAAACTACGTGGCCGGGAGTCGGAGCCTTTCCCTGTACACCTTGGGGTGCGACAGGGATGTCCTCTGGCTCCCACATTATTTAACATCTATTTCGAC
>NW_027620871.1:0-28649 GCF_964198595.1 Lampetra fluviatilis
TGTTGATGTGTAGTGGTTGTTGTTGATGAGTGGTGGTGGTTGTTGATGAGTGGTGGTTGTTGATGTGTGGTGGTTGTTGATGTGTAGTGGTGTTGTTGATGTGTGGTGTTGTTGATGTGTGGTGGTTGTTGTTGATGAGTGGTGGTTGTTGATGTGTAGTGGTTGTTGTTGATGAGTGGTGGTTGTTGATGAGTGGTGGTTGTTGTTGATGAGTGGTGGTTGTTGATGTGAGTGGTGGTTGTTGATGTGTGGTGGTTGTTGATGTGTGTGGTTGTTGTTGATGAGTGGTGGTTGTTGATGTGTAGTGGTTGTTGTTGATGAGTGGTGGTTGTTGATGAGTGGTGGTTGTTGTTGATGAGTGGTGGTTGTTGATGAGTGGTGGTTGTTGTTGATGAGTGGTGGTTGTTGTTGATGAGTGGTGTGTTGTTGATGAGTGGTGGTTGTTGATGTGTGTGGTGGTTGTTGTTGATGAGTGGTGGTTGTTGATGAGTGGTTGTTGTTGATGAGTGGTGTTGTTGATGAGTGGTGGTTGTTGTTGATGAGTGTGGTTGTTGTTGATGAGTGGTGGTTGTTGATGAGTGGTGGTTGTTGTTGATGAGTGGTGGTTGTTGTTGATGAGTGGTGGTTGTTGATGAGTGGTGGTTGTTGATGAGTGGTGGTTGTTGATGAGTGGTGGTTGTTGTTGATGATGGTGGTGGTTGTTGATGAGTGGTGGTTGTTGATGAGTGGTGGTTGTTGTTGATGAGTGGTGTTGTTGTTGATGAGTGGTGGTTGTTGTTGATGAGGTGGTGTTGTTGTTGATGAGTGGTGGTTGTTGTTGATGAGTGGTGGTGTTGTTGATGAGTGGTGGTTGTTGTTGATGAGTGGTGGTTGTTGTTGATGAGTGGTGGTTGTTGTTGATGAGTGGTGGTTGTTGATGAGTGGTGGTTGTTGTTGATGAGTGGTGGTTGTTGATGAGTGGTGGTTGTTGTTGATGAGTGGTGGTGTGTTGATGAGTGGTGGTTGTTGTTGATGAGTGGTGTTGTTGTGATGAGTGGTGGTGTTGTTGATGAGTGGTGGTTGTTGTTGATGAGTGGTGGTTGTTGTTGATGAGTGTGGTTGTTGTTGATGAGTGGTGGTGTTGATGATGTGGTGTTGTTGATGAGTGGTGGTTGTTGTTGATGAGTGGTGGTTGTTGTTGATGAGTGTGGTGGTTGTGGTGTTGATGATGAGTGGTGGTTGTTGATGAGTGGTGGTTGTTGTTGATGAGTGGTGGTTGTTGTTGATGAGTGGTGGTTGTTGTTGATGAGTGGTGGTTGTTGATGAGTGGTGGTTGTTGTTGATGAGTGGTT
Source organism: Lampetra fluviatilis (assembly GCF_964198595.1). Lineage (NCBI taxonomy): Eukaryota > Metazoa > Chordata > Hyperoartia > Petromyzontiformes > Petromyzontidae > Lampetra > Lampetra fluviatilis. Next base: position 1,332 of record NW_027620871.1, read on the forward strand.
GTTGTTGATGAGTGGTGTTGTTGATGATGGTGGTTGTTGTTGATGAGTGGTGGTTGTTGTTGATGAGTGGTGGTTGTTGTTGATGAGTGGTGGTTGTTGATGAGTGGTGGTTGTTGTTGATGAGTGGTGGTTGTTGATGATGGTGGTTGTTGTTGTTGATGAGTGGTGGTTGTTGATGAGTGGTTGTTGTTGATGATGGTGGTTGTTGTTGATGAGTGGTGGTGGTTGATGAGTGGTGGTTGTTGTTGATGAGTGGTGGTTGTTGTTGATGAGTGGTGGTTGTTGTTGATGAGTGTGGTTGTTGATGAGTGGTGTTGATGAGTGGTGGTTGTTGTTGATGAGTGGTGGTTGTTGTTGATGAGTGGTGTGTTGTTGATGAGTGGTGGTTGTTGTTGATGAGTGGTGGTTGTTGTTGATGTGGTGTTGTTGTTGTGTGGTTGTTGTTGATGAGTGGTGGTGTTGTTGAGTGGTGGTTGTTGTGATGAGTGGTGGTTGTTGTTGAGTGGTGGTTGTTGTTGATGAGTGTGTGTGTTGTTGATGTGGTTGTTGTTGATGTGGTGGTGTGTTGATGAGTGGTGGTTGTTGTGATGAGTGGTGGTTGTTGATGAGTGGTGGTTGTTGTTGATGAGTGGTGGTTGTTGTTGATGTGTGGTGGTTGTTGTTGATGAGTGGTGGTTGTTGATGAGTGTGGTTGTTGTTTGTTGTGGTGGTGTTGTTGATGAGTTGTGTGGAGTGTGGTTGTTGATGATGAGTGGTGTTGTTGATGATGTGGTTGTTGTTGATGAGTGGGTGGTTGTTGATGAGTGGTGGTGGTTGTTGATGAGTGGTGGTTGTTGATGAGTGGTGGTTGTTGTTGAGTGGTGGTTGTTGTTGAGTGGTGGTGGTTGTTGATGAGTGGTGGTTGTTGTTGATGAGTGGTTGTTGTTGATGAGTGGTGGTGTTGTTGATGAGTGGTGGTTGTTGTTGATGAGTGGTGGTTGTTGTTGAGTGGTGGTTGTTGTTGATGAGTGGTGGTGGTTGTTGATGAGGTGGTGGTTGTTGTTGATGAGTGGTTGTTGTTGATGAGTGGTGGTGTTGTTGATGGTGTGGTTGTTGATGAGTGGTGGTTGTTGATGAGTGGTGGTTGTTGTTGATGAGTGGTGGTTGTTGTTGAGTGGTGGTTGTTGATGTGTAGTGGTTGTTGTTGATGTGAGTGGTTGTTGTTGAGTGGTGGTTGTTGTTGATGTGTAGTGTTGGTTGTTGATGAGTGGTGGTTGTTGATGTGTAGTGGTTGTTGATGTGTAGTGGTTGTTGTTGATGTGTGTGGTGGTTGTTGATTGGTGGTTGTGATGTGTAGTGGTTGTTGATGTGTAGTGGTTGTTGATGTAGTGGTTGTTGTTGATGAGTGGTGGTTGTTGATGAGTGGTGGTTGTTGATGATGTAGTGGTTGTTGTTGATGTGTAGTGGTGTGTTGTTGATTGGTGGTTGTTGATGTGTAGTGGTTGTTGATGTGTAGTGGTTGTTGATGTGTAGTGGTGGTTGTTGATGAGTGGTGGTTGTTGATGTGAGTGGTTGTTGTTGATGTAGTGGTGGTTGTTGATTGGTGGTTGTTGTGTGGTGGTTGTTGATGTGTGTGGTTGTTGTTGATGAGTGGTGGTGGTTGTTGATTGGTGGTTGTTGTGTGGTGGTTGTTGATGTGTAGGTGGTTGTTGTTGATGAGTGGTGGTTGTTGTTGATGAGTGGTGGTTGTTGTTGAGTGTGGTGGTTGTTGTTGATGAGTGGTGGTTGTTGTTGATGTGTGGTGGTTGTTGTTGATGAGTGGTGGTTGTTGATGAGTGGTGGTTGTTGTTGATGAGTGGTTGTTGTTGATGAGTGGTGGTTGTTGTTGATGAGTGGTGGTTGTTGATGATGAGTGGTGGTTGTTGATGAGTGGTGGTTGTTGTTGATGAGTGGTGGTTGTTGTTGATGAGTGGTGGTTGTTGTTGATGAGTGGTGGTTGTTGATGATGAGTGGTGGTTGTTGATGAGTGGTGGTTGTTGTTGATGAGTGGTGGTTGTTGTTGATGAGTGGTGGTTGTTGTTGATGAGTGGTGGTTGTTGTTGATGAGTGGTGGTTGTTGTTGATGAGTGGTGGTTGTTGTTGATGAGTGGTGGTTGTTGTTGATGAGTGGTGGTTGTTGTTGATGAGTGGTGGTTGTTGTTGATGAGTGGTGGTTGTTGTTGATGAGTGGTGGTGGTGTTGATGAGTGGTGGTTGTTGTTGATGAGTGGTGGTTGTTGTTGATGAGTGGTGGTTGTTGATGAGTGGTGGTTGTTGATGAGTGGTGGTGGTTGTTGATGATGAGTGGTTGTTGTTGATGAGTGGTGGTGGTTGTTGATGATGAGTGGTGGTGGTTGTTGATGAGTGGTGGTTGTTGTTGATGAGTGGTGGTTGTTGATGATGAGTGGTGGTTGTTGTTGATGAGTGGTGGTGGTTGTTGATGAGTGGTGGTTGTTGTTGATGAGTGGTGGTTGTTGTTGATGAGTGGTGGTGGTTGTTGATGAGTGGTGGTGGTTGTTGATGAGTGGTGGTTGTTGTTGATGAGTGGTGGTTGTTGTTGATGAGTGGTGGTTGTTGTTGATGAGTGGTGGTTGTTGTTGATGAGTGGTGGTTGTTGTTGATGAGTGGTGGTTGTTGTTGATGAGTGGTGGTTGTTGTTGATGAGTGGTGGTGGTTGTTGATGAGTGGTGGTTGTTGTTGATGAGTGGTGGTTGTTGTTGATGAGTGGTGGTGTTGTTGATGAGTGGTTGTTGTTGATGAGTGGTGGTTGTTGATGAGTGGTGGTTGTTGATGATGAGTGGTGGTTGTTGTTGATGAGTGGTGGTTGTTGTTGATGAGTGGTGGTTGTTGTTGATGTGTAGTGGTTGTTGTTGATGAGTGGGTTGTTGTTGATGAGTGGTGGTTGTTGATGATGAGTGGTGGTTGTTGTTGATGAGTGGTGGTGGTTGATGATGAGTGGTGGTTGATGTTGATGAGTGGTGGTTGTTGATGATGAGTGGTGGTTGTTGTTGATGAGTGTGGTGTTGATGATGAGTGGTGGTTGTTGTTGATGAGTGGTGGTTGTTGATGATGAGTGGTGGTTGTTGTTGATGAGTGGTGGTTGTTGATGATGAGTGGTGTTGTTGTTGATGAGTGGTGGTTGTTGATGATGAGTGGTGGTTGTTGTTGATGAGTGGTGGTTGATGATGATGAGTGGTGGTTGTTGTTGATGAGTGGTGGTTGTTGATGATGAGTGGTGGTTGTTGTTGATGAGTGTGGTGGTTGTTGATGAGTGGTTGTTGTTGATGAGTGTGGTGGTTGTTGATGAGTGGTGGTTGTTGTTGATGAGTGGTGGTTGTTGTTGATGAGTGGTGGTGGTTGTTGATGAGTGGTTGTTGTTGATGATGGTGGTGGTTGTTGATGAGTGGTGGTTGTTGTTGATGAGTGGTGGTTGTTGATGATGAGTGGTTGTTGTTGATGAGTGGTTGTGTTGATGAGTGGTTGTTGTTGATGAGTGGTGGTTGTTGTTGATGAGTGGTTGTTGTTGATGAGTGGTTGTTGTTGATGAGTGGTGGTTGTTGATGAGTGGTGGTTGTTGTTGATGAGTGGTGGTTGTTGTTGATGAGTGGTTGTTGTTGATGAGTGGTTGTTGTTGATGATGAGTGGTGGTTGTTGATGAGTGGTGGTTGTTGTTGATGAGTGGTGGTTGTTGATGATGAGTGGTGGTTGTTGTTGATGAGTGGTTGTTGTTGATGAGTGGTGTTGTTGATGAGTGGTTGTTGTTGATGAGTGGTGGTTGTTGATGAGTGGTGGTTGTTGATGAGTGGTGGTTGTTGATGATGTGTGGTGGTTGTGTTGATGAGTGGTGGTTGTTGTTGATGAGTGGTGGTTGTTGATGATGAGTGGTGGTTGTTGATGAGTGTGGTGGTTGTTGTTGATGAGTGGTGGTTGTTGTTGATGTGTGGTGGTTGTTGTTGATGAGTGGTGGTTGTTGTGATGAGTGGTTGTTGTTGATGTGTGGTGGTTGTTGATGATGAGTGGTGGTTGTTGTTGATGAGTGGTGGTTGTTGTTGATGGAGGGTGTTGTTGTTGATGAGTGGTGTTGTTGATGAGTGGTGGTTGTTGTTGATGAGTGGTGGTTGTTGTTGATGAGTGGTGGTTGTTGTTGATGAGTGGTTGTTGATGAGTGGTTGTTGTTGATGAGTGGTGGTTGTTGATGAGTGGTGGTTGTTGATGATGAGTGGTTGTTGATGAGTGGTGGTTGTTGATGAGTGGTGGTTGTTGATGGTGGTTGTTGATGAGTGGTGGTTGTTGATGAGTGGTGGTTGTTGATGATGAGTGGTTGTTGTTGATGAGGTGGTGGTTGTTGATGAGTGGTGGTTGTTGATGAGTGGTTGTTGTTGATGGTGGTTGTTGTTGATGAGTGGTGGTTGTTGTTGATGAGTGGTTGTTGTTGATGAGTGGTGGTTGTTGATGATGAGTGGTGTTGTTGATGATGATGAGTGGTTGTTGTTGATGAGTGGTTGTTGATGAGTGGTGGTTGTTGATGAGTGGTGGTTGTTGTTGATGAGTGGTGGGTTGTTGATGAGTGGTGGTTGTTGTTGATGAGTGGTTGTTGTTGATGAGTGGTGGTTGTTGTTGATGAGTGGTGGTTGTTGATGAGTGGTGGTTGTTGTTGATGAGTGGTGGTTGTTGTGATGAGTGGTGGTTGTTGTTGATGAGTGGTGGTTGTTGATGAGTGGTGGTTGTTGTTGATGAGTGGTGGTTGTTGTTGATGAGTGGTGGTTGTTGATGAGTGGTGGTTGTTGTTGATGAGTGGTGGTTGTTGTTGATGAGTGGTGGTTGTTGTTGATGAGTGGTGGTTGTTGATGAGTGGTGGTTGATGATGAGTGGTGGTTGTTGATGAGTGGTGGTTGTTGTTGATGAGTGGTGGTTGTTGTTGATGAGTGGTGGTTGTTGTTGATGAGTGGTGGTTGTTGTTGATGAGTGGTGGTGGTTGTTGATGAGTGGTGGTTGTTGATGATGAGTGGTTGTTGTTGATGAGTGGTGGTTGTTGTTGATGAGTGGTGGTTGTTGATGATGGTGGTTGTTGATGAGTGGTGTTGTTGATGAGTGGTGGTTGTGTTGATGAGTGGTGTTGTTGTTGATGAGTGGTGGTTGTTGTTGATGAGTGGTGGTTGTTGTTGATGAGTGGTGGTTGTTGTTGATGAGTGGTGGTTGTTGATGAGTGGTGGTTGTTGATGATGAGTGGTGGTTGTTGTTGATGAGTGGTGGTTGTTGTTGATGATGGTGGTTGTTGTTGATGAGTGGTGGTTGTTGATGATGAGTGGTGGTGGTTGTTGATGAGTGGTGGTTGTTGATGATGAGTGGTTGTTGTTGATGAGTGGTGGTTGTTGTTGATGAGTGGTTGTTGTTGATGAGTGGTGGTTGTTGTTGATGAGTGGTTGTTGTTGATGATGAGTGGTGGTGGTTGTTGATGAGTGGTGGTTGTTGATGATGAGTGGTTGTTGTTGATGAGTGGTGGTTGTTGTTGATGAGTGGTGGTTGTTGATGAGTGGTGGTTGTTGTTGATGAGTGGTGGTTGTTGTTGATGAGTGGTGGTTGTTGTTGATGAGTGGTGGTTGTTGATGATGAGTGGTTGTTGTTGATGAGTGGTGGTTGTTGTTGATGAGTGGTTGTTGTTGATGAGTGGTTGTGTTGTTGATGAGTGGTTGTTGTTGATGATGAGTGGTGGTGTTGATGATGAGTGGTGGTTGTTGATGATGAGTGGTTGTTGTTGTTGATGAGTGGTGGTTGTTGTTGATGAGTGGTGGTTGTTGATGATGAGTGGTGGTTGTTGTTGATGAGTGGTGGTTGTTGATGATGAGTGGTGGTTGTTGTTGATGAGTGGTGGTTGTTGATGATGAAGTGGTGTTGTTGTTGATGAGTGGTGGTTGTTGTTGATGAGTGGTGGTTGTTGATGATGATGTGGTGGTTGTTGTTGATGAGTGGTGGTTGTTGTTGATGAGTGGTGGTTGTTGTGATGAGTGGTTGTTGTTGATGAGTGGTGGTTGTTGTTGATGAGTGGTTGTTGTTGATGAGTGGTGGTTGTTGTTGATGAGTGGTTGTTGTTGATGATGAGTGGTGGTTGTTGATGATGAGTGGTGGTTGTTGATGATGAGTGGTTGTTGTTGATGAGTGGTGGTTGTTGTTGATGAGTGGTGGTTGTTGATGATGAGTGGTGGTTGTTGTTGATGAGTGGTGGTTGTTGATGATGAGTGGTGGTTGTTGTTGATGAGTGGTGGTTGTTGTTGATGAGTGGTGGTTGTTGATGATGAGTGGTGGTTGTTGATGAGTGGTGGTTGTTGTTGATGAGTGGTGGTTGTTGATGATGAGTGGTGGTTGTTGTTGATGAGTGGTGGTGGTTGTTGATGAGTGGTGGTTGTTGATGATGAGTGGTGGTTGTTGTTGATGAGTGGTGGTTGTTGTTGATGAGTGGTGGTTGTTGTTGATGAGTGGTGGTTGTTGATGATGAGTGGTGGTTGTTGATGAGTGGTGTTGTTGTTGATGAGTGGTGTTGTTGATGATGAGTGGTGGTTGTTGTTGATGAGTGGTGGTGGTTGTTGATGAGTGGTGGTTGTTGATGATGAGTGGTGGTTGTTGATGAGTGGTGGTTGTTGTTGATGAGTGGTGGTTGTTGTTGATGAGTGGTGGTTGTTGATGATGAGTGGTTGTTGTTGATGATGAGTGGTGGTTGTTGATGATGAGTGGTGGTTGTTGTTGATGAGTGGTGTGGTTGTTGATGATGAGTGGTGGTGGTTGATGATGAGTGGTGGTTGATGTTGATGAGTGGTGTGGTTGTTGATGATGAGTGGTGGTGGTTGATGATGAGTGGTGGTTGTTGTTGATGAGTGGTGGTGGTTGTTGATGATGAGTGGTGGTGGTTGATGATGAGTGGTGGTTGTTGATGAGTGGTGGTGTGTTGTTGATGAGTGGTGGTTGTTGTTGATGAGTGGTGGTTGTTGTTGATGAGTGGTGGTGGTTGTTGATGATGAGTGGTGGTGGTTGATGATGAGTGGTGGTTGTTGATGATGAGGTGGTTGTTGATGAGTGGTGGTGGTTGTTGATGAGTGGTGGTTGTTGTTGATGAGTGGTGGTGGTTGTTGATGATGAGTGGTGGTTGTTGATGATGAGTGGTGGTTGTTGTTGATGAGTGGTGGTTGTTGTTGATGAGTGGTGGTTGTTGTTGATGAGTGGTGGTTGTTGATGATGAGTGGTGGTTGTTGATGAGTGGTGGTTGTTGTTGATGAGTGGTGGTTGTTGATGATGAGTGGTGGTTGTTGTTGATGAGTGGTGGTTGTTGTTGATGAGTGGTGGTGGTTGTTGATGAGTGGTGGTTGTTGATGATGAGTGGTGGTTGTTGTTGATGAGTGGTGTTGTTGATGATGAGTGGTGGTTGTTGTTGATGAGTGGTGGTTGTTGATGATGAGTGGTGGTTGTTGTTGATGAGTGGTGGTGTTGTTGATGAGTGGTGGTTGTTGATGATGAGTGGTGGTTGTTGATGATGAGTGGTGGTTGTTGTTGATGAGTGGTGGTTGTTGATGATGAGTGGTGGTTGTTGTTGATGAGTGGTGGTTGTTGTTGATGAGTGGTGGTGGTTGTTGATGAGTGGTGGTTGTTGATGATGAGTGGTGGTTGTTGTTGATGAGTGGTGGTTGTTGATGAGTGGTGGTTGTTGATGATGTGTGGTGGTGGTTGTTGATGAGTGGTGGTTGTTGATGATGAGTGGTGGTTGTTGTTGATGAGTGGTGGTTGTTGTTGATGAGTGGTGGTTGTTGATGATGAGTGGTGGTTGTTGTTGATGAGTGGTGGTTGTTGATGAGTGGTGGTTGTGATGAGTGGTGGTTGTTGTTGATGAGTGGTGGTTGTTGATGATGAGTGGTGGTTGTTGATGATGAGTGGTGGTTGTTGTTGATGAGTGGTGGTTGTTGTTGATGAGTGGTGGTTGTTGATGAGTGGTGGTTGTTGTTGATGAGTGGTGGTTGTTGATGAGTGGTGGTTGTGTTGATGAGTGGGTGGTTGTTGATGATGAGTGGTGGTTGTTGTTGATGAGTGGTGGTGGTTGATGAGTGGTGGTTGTTGATGATGAGTGGTGGTGGTTGTTGATGAGTGGTGGTGTTGATGATGAGTGGTGGTTGTTGTTGAGTGGTGGTTGTTGTTGATGAGTGGTGGTTGTTGTTGATGAGTGGTGGTGTTGTTGATGAGTGGTGGTTGTTGTTGATGAGTGGTGGTTGTTGATGAGTGGTGGTTGTTGTTGATGAGTGGTGGTGGTTGTTGATGAGTGGTGGTTGTTGATGATGAGTGGTGGTGGTTGTTGATGAGTGGTGGTGGTTGTTGATGAGTGGTGGTTGTTGTTGATGAGTGGTGGTTGTTGTTGATGAGTGGTGGTTGTTGTTGATGAGTGGTGGTTGTTGTTGATGAGTGGTGGTTGTTGTTGATGAGTGGTGGTTGTTGATGAGTGGTGGTTGTGTTGATGAGTGGTGGTTGTTGATGAGTGGTGGTGTTGTTGATGAGTGGTGGTGGTTGTTGATGAGTGGTGGTTGTTGATGAGTGGTGGTTGTGTTGATGAGTGGTGGTTGTTGTTGATGAGTGGTGGTTGTTGTTGATGAGTGGTGGTTGTTGATGAGTGGTGGTTGTTGTTGATGAGTGGTGGTTGTTGTTGATGAGTGGTGGTTGTTGTTGATGAGTGGTGGTGGTTGTTGATGAGTGGTGGTTGTTGTTGATGAGTGGTGGTTGTTGTTGATGAGTGGTGGTGGTTGTTGATGAGTGGTGGTTGTTGTTGATGAGTGGTGGTTGTTGTTGATGAGTGGTGGTGTTGTTGATGAGTGGTGGTTGTTGTTGATGAGTGGTGGTTGTTGTGTTGATGAGTGGTGGTTGTTGTTGATGAGTGGTGGTTGTTGTTGATGAGTGGTGTGTTGTTGATGAGTGGTGGTTGTTGATGATGAGTGGTGGTTGTTGTTGATGAGTGGTGGTTGTTGTTGATGAGTGGTGGTTGTTGTTGATGAGTGGTGGTTGTTGATGAGTGGTGGTTGTTGTTGATGAGTGGTGGTTGTTGATGAGTGGTGGTTGTTGTTGATGAGTGGTTGGTTGTTGTGATGAGTGTGGTTGTTGATGATGTGTGGTGGTTGTTGTTGATGAGTGGTGGTTGTTGTTGATGAGTGGTGGTTGTTGTTGAGTGGTGGTTGTTGTTGATGAGTGGTGGTTGTTGTTGATGAGTGGTGGTTGTTGTTGATGAGTGGTGGTTGTTGTTGATGAGTGGTGGTTGTTGTTGATGAGTGGTGGTGTGTTGTTGATGAGTGGTGGTTGTTGATGATGAGTGGTGGTTGTTGTTGATGAGTGGTGGTTGTTGTTGATGTGTGGTGGTTGTTGATGATGAGTGGTGGTTGTTGTTGATGAGTGGTGGTTGTTGTTGATGAGTGGTGGTGGTTGTTGATGAGTGGTGGTTGTTGATGATGAGTGGTGGTTGTTGTTGATGAGGTTGTTGTTGATGAGTGGTGGTTGTTGTTGATGAGTGGTGGTTGTTGTTGATGAGTGGTGGTTGTTGATGAGTGGTGGTTGTTGTTGATGAGTGGTGGTTGTTGTTGATGAGTGGTGGTTGTTGTTGATGAGTGGTGGTTGTTGTTGATGAGTGGTGGTTGTTGTTGATGAGTGGTGGTTGTTGATGAGTGGTGGTTGTTGTTGATGAGTGGTGGTTGTTGATGAGTGGTGGTTGTTGTTGATGAGTGGTGGTTGTTGTTGATGAGTGGTGGTTGTTGATGAGTGGTGGTTGTTGTTGATGAGTGGTGGTGGTTGTTGATGAGTGGTGGTTGTTGTTGATGAGTGGTGGTTGTTGATGAGTGGTGGTTGTTGATGAGTGGTGGTGGTTGTTGATGAGTGGTGGTGGTTGTTGATGAGTGGTGGTTGTTGATGAGTGGTTGTTGTTGATGAGTGGTGGTTGTTGTTGATGTGTGGTGGTTGTTGTTGATGAGTGGTGGTTGTTGTTGATGTGTAGTGGTTGTTGTTGATGAGTGGTGGTGGTTGTTGATGAGTGGTGGTTGTTGTTGATGAGTGGTGGTGGTTGTTGATGAGTGGTGGTTGTTGATGATGAGTGGTGGTGGTTGTTGATGAGTGGTGGTTGTTGATGAGTGGTGGTTGTTGTTGATGAGTGGTGGTTGTTGTTGATGTGTGGTGGTTGTTGTTGATGAGTGGTGGTTGTTGATGAGTGGTGGTTGTTGTTGATGTGTGGTGGTTGTTGTTGATGAGTGGTGGTTGTTGTTGATGTGTAGTGGTTGTTGTTGATGAGTGGTGGTTGTTGATGAGTGGTGGTGGTTGTTGATGAGTGGTGGTTGTTGATGATGAGTGGTGGTGGTTGTTGATGAGTGGTGGTGGTTGTTGATGAGTGGTGGTTGTTGATGATGAGTGGTTGTTGTTGATGAGTGGTGGTGGTTGATGAGTGGTTGTTGTTGATGAGTGGTGGTTGTTGTTGATGAGTGGTGGTTGTTGTTGATGTGTAGTGGTTGTTGTTGATGAGTGGTTGTTGTTGATGAGTGGTGGTGGTTGTTGATGAGTGGTGGTTGTTGATGATGAGTGGTGGTGGTTGTTGATGAGTGGTGGTGGTTGTTGATGAGTGGTGGTTGTTGATGATGAGTGGTTGTTGTTGATGAGTGGTGGTGGTTGATGAGTGGTTGTTGTGATGAGTGGTGGTTGTTGTTGATGAGTGGTGGTGGTTGTTGATGAGTGGTGGTTGTTGATGATGAGTGGTGGTTGTTGATGATGAGTGGTGGTTGTTGATGAGTGGTGGTTGTTGATGATGAGTGGTGGTTGTTGATGAGTGGTGGTGGTTGTTGATGAGTGGTGGTTGTTGATGATGAGTGGTGGTTGTTGTTGATGAGTGGTGGTTGTTGTTGATGAGTGGTGGTTGTTGATGATGAGTGGTGGTGGTTGTTGATGAGTGGTGGTGGTTGTTGATGAGTGGTGGTGGTTGTTGATGAGTGGTGGTTGTTGTTGATGAGTGGTGGTTGTTGTTGATGAGTGGTGGTTGTTGATGATGAGTGGTGGTGGTTGTTGATGAGTGGTGGTGGTTGTTGATGAGTGGTGGTGGTTGTTGATGAGTGGTGGTTGTTGATGATGAGTGGTGGTGGTTGTTGATGAGTGGTGGTGGTTGTTGATGAGTGGTGGTTGTTGATGATGAGTGGTGGTGGTTGTTGATGAGTGGTGGTTGTTGATGAGTGGTGGTTGTTGATGAGTGGTGGTTGTTGATGAGTGGTTGTTGTTGATGAGTGGTGGTTGTTGATGAGTGGTGGTTGTTGATGATGAGTGGTGGTTGTTGATGATGAGTGGTTGTTGTTGATGAGTGGTGGTGGTTGTTGATGAGTGGTGGTTGTTGTTGATGAGTGGTGGTGGTTGTTGATGAGTGGTGGTTGTTGATGAGTGGTGGTGGTTGTTGATGAGTGGTGGTTGTTGATGAGTGGTTGTTGTTGATGTGTGGTGGTTGTTGTTGATGAGTGGTGGTTGTTGATGAGTGGTGGTTGTTGATGAGTGGTGGTTGTTGTTGTTGAGTGGTGGTTGTTGATGAGTGGTGGTTGTTGATGTGTGGTGGTTGTTGTTGTTGAGTGGTGGTTGTTGATGAGTGGTGGGTTGTTGATGTGTGGTGGTTGTTGTTGTTGAGTGGTGGTTGTTGATGAGTGGTGGTTGTTGATGAGTGGTGGTTGTTGTTGATGAGTGGTGGTTGTTGTTGATGAGTGGTGGTTGTTGATGAGTGGTTGTTGTTGATGTGTGGTGGTTGTTGTTGTTGAGTGGTGGTTGTTGATGAGTGGTGGTTGTTGTTGATGAGTGGTGGTTGTTGTTGATGAGTGGTGGTTGTTGATGAGTGGTGGTTGTTGATGAGTGGTGGTTGTTGTTGATGAGTGGTGGTTGTTGATGAGTGGTGGTTGTTGATGAGTGGTTGTTGTTGATGAGTGGTGGTTGTTGTTGATGTGTGGTGGTTGTTGTTGATGAGTGGTGGTGGTTGTTGATGAGTGGTGGTTGTTGATGAGTGGTGGTTGTTGTTGATGTGTGGTGGTTGTTGTTGATGAGTGGTGGTGGTTGTTGATGAGTGGTGGTTGTTGTTGATGTGTAGTGGTTGTTGTTGATGAGTGGTGGTGGTTGTTGATGAGTGGTGGTTGTTGATGATGAGTGGTGGTGGTTGTTGATGAGTGGTGGTTGTTGATGATGAGTGGTTGTTGTTGATGAGTGGTGGTGGTTGTTGATGAGTGGTGGTGGTTGTTGATGAGTGGTGGTTGTTGATGATGAGTGGTGGTGGTTGTTGATGAGTGGTGGTTGTTGATGATGAGTGGTGGTGGTTGTTGATGAGTGGTGGTTGTTGTTGATGAGTGGTGGTGGTTGTTGATGAGTGGTGGTTGTTGATGTGTGGTGGTTGTTGTTGATGAGTGGTGGTTGTTGATGAGTGGTGGTTGTTGTTGATGAGTGGTTGTTGTTGATGTGTGGTGGTTGTTGATGAGTGGTTGTTGTTGATGAGTGGTGGTTGTTGATGTGTAGTGGTTGTTGTTGATGAGTGGTTGTTGTTGATGAGTGGTTGTTGTTGATGAGTGGTGGTTGTTGATGTGTAGTGGTTGTTGTTGATGAGTGGTGGTTGTTGATGTGTAGTGGTTGTTGATGATGAGTGGTGGTTGTTGATGAGTGGTGGTTGTTGATGTGTAGTGGTTGTTGTTGATGAGTGGTTGTTGTTGATGTGTAGTGGTTGTTGATGATGAGTGGTGGTTGTTGATGAGTGGTGGTTGTTGTTGATGAGTGGTTGTTGTTGATGAGTGGTGGTTGTTGATGAGTGGTTGTTGTTGATGAGTGGTTGTTGTTGATGAGTGGTGGTTGTTGATGAGTGGTTGTTGTTGATGAGTGGTGGTTGTTGATGTGTAGTGGTTGTTGTTGATGAGTGGTGGTTGTTGATGAGTGGTGGTTGTTGATGATGAGTGGTGGTTGTTGATGTGTAGTGGTTGTTGTTGATGAGTGGTGGTTGTTGATGTGTAGTGGTTGTTGATGATGAGTGGTGGTTGTTGATGAGTGGTGGTTGTTGATGTGTAGTGGTTGTTGTTGATGAGTGGTTGTTGTTGATGAGTGGTTGTTGTTGATGAGTGGTGGTTGTTGATGTGTAGTGGTTGTTGTTGATGAGTGGTGGTTGTTGATGTGTAGTGGTTGTTGATGATGAGTGGTGGTTGTTGATGAGTGGTGGTTGTTGATGTGTAGTGGTTGTTGTTGATGAGTGGTGGTTGTTGTTGATGAGTGGTGGTTGTTGTTGATGAGTGGTTGTTGATGATGAGTGGTGGTTGTTGATGAGTGGTGGTTGTTGTTGATGAGTGGTTGTTGTTGATGAGTGGTGGTTGTTGATGAGTGGTGGTTGTTGTTGATGAGTGGTGGTTGTTGATGAGTGGTTGTTGTTGATGAGTGGTGGTTGTTGTTGATGAGTGGTGGTTGTTGTTGATGAGTGGTTGTTGTTGATGAGTGGTTGTTGTTGATGAGTGGTGGTTGTTGTTGATGAGTGGTGGTTGTTGTTGATGAGTGGTGGTTGTTGTTGATGAGTGGTGGTTGTTGTTGATGAGTGGTGGTTGTTGATGTGTAGTGGTTGTTGTTGATGAGTGGTGGTTGTTGTTGATGAGTGGTGGTTGTTGTTGATGAGTGGTTGTTGTTGATGAGTGGTGGTGGTTGATGAGTGGTGGTTGTTGTTGATGAGTGGTGGTTGTTGTTGATGAGTGGTGGTTGTTGTTGATGAGTGGTGGTTGTTGATGTGTAGTGGTGGTTGTTGATGAGTGGTGGTGGTTGTTGTTGATGAGTGGTGGTTGTTGATGAGTGGTTGTTGATGTGTAGTGGTGGTTGTTGATGAGTGGTGGTGGTTGTTGTTGATGAGTGGTGGTTGTTGATGAGTGGTGGTTGTTGTTGAGTGGTGGTTGTTGATGAGTGGTGGTTGTTGATGATGAGTGGTGGTTGTTGATGTGTAGTGGTGGTTGTTGATGAGTGGTGGTTGTTGTTGAGTGGTGGTTGTTGATGTGTAGTGGTGGTTGTTGATGAGTGGTGGTTGTTGATGAGTGGTGGTTGTTGATGATGAGTGGTGGTTGTTGTTGAGTGGTGGTTGTTGTTGAGTGGTGGTTGTTGATGTGTAGTGGTGGTTGTTGATGAGTGGTGGTTGTTGTTGAGTGGTGGTTGTTGTTGAGTGGTGGTTGTTGATGTGTAGTGGTGGTTGTTGATGAGTGGTGGTTGTTGTTGATGAGTGGTGGTTGTTGATGTGTAGTGGTGGTTGTTGATGTGTAGTGGTGGTTGTTGATGAGTGGTGGTTGTTGTTGATGAGTGGTGGTTGTTGTTGATGAGTGGTGGTTGTTGATGAGTGGTGGTTGTTGTTGATGAGTGGTGGTTGTTGATGTGTAGTGGTTGTTGATGAGTGGTGGTTGTTGTTGATGAGTGGTGGTTGTTGATGTGTAGTGGTGGTTGTTGATGTGTAGTGGTGGTTGTTGATGAGTGGTGGTTGTTGTTGATGAGTGGTGGTTGTTGATGAGTGGTGGTTGTTGATGTGTAGTGGTGGTTGTTGATGAGTGGTGGTTGTTGTTGATGAGTGGTGGTTGTTGATGAGTGGTGGTTGTTGTTGATGAGTGGTGGTGGTTGTTGATGTGTAGTGGTTGTTGATGAGTGGTGGTTGTTGTTGATGAGTGGTGGTTGTTGATGTGTAGTGGTGGTTGTTGATGTGTAGTGGTGGTTGTTGATGATGAGTGGTTGTTGATGAGTGGTGGTTGTTGTTGATGAGTGGTGGTTGTTGATGTGTAGTGGTGGTTGTTGATGAGTGGTGGTTGTTGTTGATGAGTGGTGGTTGTTGATGAGTGGTGGTTGTTGATGTGTAGTGGTGGTTGTTGATGAGTGGTGGTTGTTGTTGATGAGTGGTGGTTGTTGTTGAGTGGTGGTGGTTGTTGATGAGTGGTGGTTGTTGATGTGTAGTGGTGGTTGTTGATGAGTGGTGGTTGTTGTTGATGAGTGGTGGTTGTTGATGTGTAGTGGTGGTGGTTGTTGATGAGTGGTGGTTGTTGTTGAGTGGTGGTGGTTGTTGTTGATGAGTGGTTGTTGTTGTTGATGAGTGGTGGTGGTTGTTGATTGGTGGTTGTTGATGTGTAGTGGTTGTTGTTGATGAGTGGTGGTTGTTGATGAGTGGTTGTTGTTGTTGATGAGTGGTTGTTGTTGTTGATGAGTGGTGGTTGTTGTTGAGTGGTGGTGGTTGTTGTTGACGATAAGTGGTGGTGGTTGTTGAGTTGTTAATGAGTGGTGGTGGTTGTTGTTGACGATAAGTGGTGGTGGTTGTTGTTGATGTTGAGTGGTGGTCGTGGCTGTTGTTGTTGATGACGATAAGTGGTGGTGGTTGTTGTTGATGTTGAGTGGTGGTCGTGGCTGTTGTTGTTGATGTTGAGTGGTGGTTGTTGTTGTTTCGTCGCCATTTGTGTCCGACACCACGACGCCTGTGCCAGGCTAGGTGCACGAGGAGGTCACGGGGCAGACCCAGCAGGTGCCACGGGTCGACTGACCGAGATGACCGAGATGACTGGCTGAGTGAGTGACTGAGTGAGTGACTGACTGACTGAGTGAGTGACTGAGTGAGTGAGTGACTGAGTGAGTGACTGGGTGAGTGGGTGAGTGAGTGACTGAGTGAGTGAGTGACTGAGTTAGTGGCTGATGCACCACCTGTGCCCCCTACTGTGCCAACTTGCTGCGCTTTAGCCACCCGGCGCTCCGCTCGTTGTTGTGAGCGTTGCTGAGTGAGCGAGTGACTGAGTGACTGACTGAGTGACTGGGTGAGTGAGTGACTGAGTGAGTGACTGAGTGACTGGGTGAGTGAGTGACTGAGTGAGTGACTGAGTGACTCGGTGAGTGGGTGACTGAGTGACTGGGTGAGTGACTGACTGAGTGACTGGGTGAGTGAGTGACTGAGTGAGCGACTGAGTGACTGGGTGAGTGACTGGGTGAGTGAGTGACTGAGTGAGTGACTGAGTGACTGGGTGAGTGACTGACTGAGTGACTGGGTGAGTGAGTGACTGAGTGAGCGACTGAGTGACTGGGTGAGTGACTGGGTGAGTGAGTGACTGAGTGAGTGACTGAGTGACTGGGTGAGTGACTGACTGAGTGACTGGGTGAGTGAGTGACTGAGTGAGCGACTGAGTGACTGGGTGAGTGACTGGGTGAGTGAGTGACTGAGTGAGCGACTGAGTGACTGAGTGAGTGACTGGGTGAGTGAGTGACTGAGTGAGTGACTGACTGAGTGAGTGAGTGACTGAGTGAGTGACTGGGTGAGTGACTGACTGAGTGAGTGGGTGAGTGAGTGACTGAGTGAGCGACTGAGTGACTGGGTGAGTGACTGACTGAGTGAGTGACTGAGTGACTGGGTGAGTGACTGACTGAGTGAGTGAGTGACTGAGTGAGTGACTGGGTGAGTGAGTGACTGAGTGACTGGGTGAGTGACTGACTGAGTGAGTGGGTGAGTGACTGACTGAGTGAGTGGGTGAGTGAGTGACTGAGTGAGCGACTGAGTGACTGGGTGAGTGACTGACTGAGTGAGTGACTGGGTGAGTGAGTGACTGAGTGAGCGACTGAGTGACTGGGTGAGTGACTGACTGAGTGAGTGACTGAGTGACTGGGTGAGTGACTGACTGAGTGAGTGAGTGACTGAGTGACTGGGTGAGTGACTGACTGAGTGAGTGACTGGGTGAGTGAGTGACTGAGTGACTGGGTGAGTGACTGACTGAGTGAGTGAGTGACTGAGTGACTGGGTGAGTGACTGACTGAGTGAGTGAGTGAGTGACTGGGTGAGTGAGTGACTGAGTGACTGGGTGAGTGAGTGACTGGGTGAGTGAGTGAGTGACTGGGTGAGTGAGTGACTGAGTGACTGGGTGAGTGAGTGACTGGGTGAGTGACTGACTGAGTGACTGGGTGAGTGACTGACTGAGTGAGTGACTGAGTGACTGGGTGAGTGACTGACTGAGTGAGTGAGTGACTGAGTGACTGGGTGAGTGACTGACTGAGTGAGTGAGTGAGTGACTGGGTGAGTGAGTGACTGAGTGACTGGGTGAGTGAGTGACTGGGTGAGTGAGCGACTGAGTGACTGGGTGAGTGACTGACTGAGTGAGTGAGTGACTGAGTGAGTGACTGGGTGAGTGAGTGACTGAGTGACTGGGTGAGTGAGTGACTGAGTGAGCGACTGAGTGACTGGGTGAGTGACTGGGTGAGTGAGTGACTGAGTGAGTGACTGAGTGACTGGGTGAGTGACTGACTGAGTGACTGGGTGAGTGAGTGACTGAGTGAGCGACTGAGTGACTGAGTGAGTGACTGGGTGAGTGAGTGACTGAGTGAGTGACTGAGTGACTGGGTGAGTGACTGACTGAGTGACTGGGTGAGTGAGTGACTGGGTGAGTGACTGGGTGAGTGAGTGACTGGGTGAGTGAGTGACTGAGTGAGCGACTGAGTGAGTGACTGAGTGACTGAGTGACTGGGTGAGTGACTGACTGAGTGAGTGAGTGACTGAGTGACTGGGTGAGTGACTGACTGAGTGAGTGAGTGAGTGACTGGGTGAGTGACTGACTGAGTGACTGGGTGAGTGAGTGACTGAGTGACTGGGTGAGTGAGTGACTGGGTGAGTGAGCGACTGAGTGACTGGGTGAGTGACTGACTGAGTGAGTGAGTGACTGAGTGAGTGACTGGGTGAGTGAGTGACTGAGTGACTGGGTGAGTGAGTGACTGAGTGAGCGACTGAGTGACTGGGTGAGTGACTGGGTGAGTGAGTGACTGAGTGAGTGACTGAGTGACTGGGTGAGTGACTGACTGAGTGAGCGACTGAGTGACTGAGTGAGTGACTGGGTGAGTGAGTGACTGAGTGAGTGACTGAGTGACTGGGTGAGTGACTGACTGAGTGACTGGGTGAGTGAGTGACTGGGTGAGTGACTGGGTGAGTGAGTGACTGGGTGAGTGAGTGACTGAGTGAGCGACTGAGTGAGTGACTGAGTGACTGAGTGACTGGGTGAGTGACTGACTGAGTGAGTGAGTGACTGAGTGACTGGGTGAGTGACTGACTGAGTGAGTGAGTGAGTGACTGGGTGAGTGACTGACTGAGTGACTGGGTGAGTGAGTGACTGAGTGACTGGGTGAGTGAGTGACTGGGTGAGTGAGCGACTGAGTGACTGGGTGAGTGACTGACTGAGTGAGTGAGTGACTGAGTGAGTGACTGGGTGAGTGAGTGACTGAGTGACTGGGTGAGTGAGTGACTGAGTGAGCGACTGAGTGACTGGGTGAGTGACTGGGTGAGTGAGTGACTGAGTGAGTGACTGAGTGACTGGGTGAGTGACTGACTGAGTGACTGGGTGAGTGAGTGACTGAGTGAGCGACTGAGTGACTGAGTGAGTGACTGGGTGAGTGAGTGACTGAGTGAGTGACTGAGTGACTGGGTGAGTGACTGACCGAGTGACTGGGTGAGTGAGTGACTGGGTGAGTGACTGGGTGAGTGAGTGACTGGGTGAGTGAGTGACTGAGTGAGCGACTGAGTGAGTGACTGAGTGACTGAGTGACTGGGTGAGTGACTGACTGAGTGAGTGAGTGACTGAGTGACTGGGTGAGTGACTGACTGAGTGAGTGAGTGAGTGACTGGGTGAGTGACTGACTGAGTGACTGAGTGAGTGAGTGACTGAGTGAGCGACTGAGTGACTGAGTGAGTGACTGGGTGAGTGAGTGACTGAGTGAGTGACTGAGTGAGTGACTGAGTGACTGGGTGAGTGAGTGACTGAGTGAGCGACTGAGTGACTGAGTGAGTGACTGGGTGAGTGACTGAGTGAGTGACTGAGTGACTGGGTGAGTGAGTGACTGAGTGAGCGACTGAGTGACTGAGTGAGTGACTGAGTGAGTGACTGAGTGAGTGACTGAGTGACTGAGTGAGTGAGTGACTGAGTGAGCGACTGAGTGACTGAGTGAGTGACTGGGTGAGTGAGTGACTGAGTGAGTGACTGAGTGAGTGACTGAGTGACTGGGTGAGTGACTGACTGAGTGAGTGAGTGACTGAGTGAGTGACTGGGTGAGTGAGTGACTGAGTGACTGGGTGAGTGACTGACTGAGTGAGTGGGTGAGTGACTGACTGAGTGAGTGGGTGAGTGAGTGACTGAGTGAGCGACTGAGTGACTGGGTGAGTGAGTGACTGAGTGAGCGACTGAGTGACTGGGTGAGTGACTGACTGAGTGAGTGACTGGGTGAGTGACTGACTGAGTGAGTGAGTGACTGAGTGAGTGACTGGGTGAGTGAGTGACTGAGTGACTGGGTGAGTGAGTGACTGGGTGAGTGAGCGACTGAGTGACTGGGTGAGTGACTGACTGAGTGAGTGAGTGACTGAGTGAGTGACTGGGTGAGTGAGTGACTGAGTGACTGGGTGAGTGAGTGACTGAGTGAGCGACTGACTGAGTGAGTGACTGACTGAGTGAGTGAGTGACTGAGTTAGTGGCTGATGCACCACCTGTGCCCCCTACTGTGCCAACTTGCTGTGCTTTAGCCACCCGGCGCTCCGCTCGTTGTTGTGAGCGTTGCTCCTCCGCCCTCCGTTGTTGTTGGAGGGCGACTGCCTCCAACTGCCCAGTAGCCTCAAGGTGCACCTAGCCTGGCACTGCCCAGTAGCGTCCTTGACGAGCCTCCTCCACTGAGGCCGATCTTGACACCGCTGGTACCAGTCATCGGCAAGTCCACTCAGCTCCACGTCCTCCTGTACCACATCACTCCATCTCTTCTCTAGCCCGTGTCACTCACCCACTCACTCACACACTCACCCACCCACACACTCACCCACCCACTCAACCACCCACTCACCCACCCACTCACCCACTCACTCACCCAACCACTCACCCACCCACTCACCTACCCACCCACTCACCCACCCACTTACTCACCCACTCACCCACACACTCACCCACTCACCCACACACTCACCCACTCACCCACCCACTCACCCACCCACCCACTCACCCACCCACTCACCCACCCACTCACCCACCCACTCACCTACCCACCCACTCACCCACTCACCCACTCACTCACTCACCCACTCACTCACCCACCCACCCACTCACTCACTCACCTACTCACCTACTCACTCACTCACTCACCTACTCACTCACTCACTCAATCACTCCCTCACTCACCCACTCACTCACCCACTCACTCACCTACTCACCTACTCACTCACTCACCCACTCACCTACTCACACACTCACCCACTCAATCACTCACCCACTCACCCACTCACTCACCTACTCACCTACTCACTCACTCACTCACCCACTCACTCACCTACTCACTCACCCACTCAATCACTCACCCACTCACCCACTCACCCACGCACTCACCTAATCACTCACCCACTCAATCACTCACCCACTCACTCACCCACTCACTCGCTCACCTACTCACCTACTCACTCACCCTCTCAATCACTCACCCACTCACCTACTCACCTACTCACTCACCCACTCACCTACTCACTCACTCACTCACCCACTCACCTACTCACCAACCCACTCACCCACTCACCCACCCACCCACTCACTCACCCACCCACTCACCCACCCACCCACCCACTCACTCACTCACTCACCCACCCACCCACTCACCCACCCACTCACTCACCCACCCACCCACCCACTCACCCACTCACTCACTCACTGACCCACTCACCCACCCACTCACCCACTCACTCACTCACTGACCCACTCACCCACCCACCCACCCACTCACTCACTCACCCACCCACCCACCCATTCACCCACCCACCCACTCACTCACCCACCCACCCACCCACTCACCCACCCACTCACCCACCCACTCACCCACCCACCCACTCACCCACCCACTCACTCACCCACCCACCCACTCACCCACCCACTCACCCACCCACTCACCCACCCACCCACTCACCCACCCACCCACCCACTCACCCACCCACTCACCCACCGCAGTATTAACCAGGGCGGCCTCTCCCATCAAACCGCTCTCCCTTCACGTTACTTTACGACTCCTCGCACGGCGTCCGCAATTCACGACAGCTGCCGTAAAGCGTATCGGCGCGGGCTCACTTCCGGGTTTACCAACCGCTCATTATGGATTCTAATGAGGCACTTTTATGCTAATGAGGCACTTTTATGCTAATTAGACGCGTTTATGCTAATGAGATGCTAATTAGATCGCGTTAATTGGGCCGGACGGGTTCGAGGTCGGCGCATCGGGCGGGTGATCCCAGAGCAACGGGAGACTGAGCCGTGATCAACTCCCTGACCCCCTTGTCACCACCACCATCATCACCACAACCACCACCACAACCACCACCACCATCACCACAACCACCATCATCATCACCACCATCACCACCATCATCACCACCACAACAACAACCAACAACACCACCACCATCATCACCACCACCACAACCACCACCACCATCATCACCACCACCACAACCACCACCACCATCATCACCACCACCACAACCACAACCACCATCACCAACATCACCACCATCATCATCACCACCACAACCATCACCACCACCACAACAACAACCAACAACACCACCACCATCATCACCACCACCACAACCACCACCACCATCATCACCACCACCACAACCACAACCACCATCACCAACATCACCACCATCATCACCACCACCACCATCATCACCACCATCATCACCACCACCACAACCACCACCATCACCACCATCATCACCACCACCACAACCACCACAACCACCACCACCACAACCACCACCATCACCACCATCATCACCACCATCACCACCACCACCACAACCACCACAACCACCACCACCATCACCACCATCACAACAACCACCACAACCACCAACAACACCACCATCACCACCACAACAACCACAACAACCACCACCACCAACAACAACACCACCACCATCACCACCATCACCACGCTGCGTCTCTCTCTGTGTCACTGTGTCTCAGTCTCAGTGTGTGTCTCAGTGTGTGTGTCTCTGTGTGTGTCTCTGTGTGTGTGTCACTGTGTGTCACTGTGTGTCACTGTGTGTCTCTGTGTGTCTCTGTGTCTCTGTGTGTCTCTGTGTGTCTCTCTGTTTGTGTGTGAGTCTCTGTGTGTCTCTGTGTGAGTCTCTGTTTGTGTGTGAGTCTCTGTGTGTGTCTCTGTGTGTCTCTGTGTGTGTGTATCAGTGTGTGTGTGAATCTCAGTGTGTGTGAGTCTCTGTGTGTGTGTGAATCTCTGTGTGTGTGAGTCTCTGTGTGTCTTTCTGTCTCTGTGTGTCTTTCTGTCTCTGTGTGTCTCTGTGTGTCTCTCTGTCTCTGTGTGTCTCTGTGTCTCTGTGTGTGTGTGTGTCTGTGTGTGTCTCTGTGTGTCAGTTTCTCCATCTCAGTATCTCTGTGTCTCAGTAGTAGTGGTGGTGGTGGTGTAGTGGTAGTGGTGGTGTAGTAGTGGTGGTGTAGTAGTAGTGGTGGTAGTAGTGTAGTAGTAGTAGTGGTAGTAGTAGTGTAGTAGTAGTGGTGGTGTAGTAGTGTAGTAGTAGTGGTGGTGTAGTAGTAGTATAGTGGTAGTAGTAGTGGTGTAGTAGTATAGTAGTGGTAGTAGTGTAGTAGTAGTGGTAGTGTAGTAGTAGTGTAGTAGTGGTAGTAGTGTAGTAGTGGTAGTAGTAGTAGTGTAGTAGTAGTAGTGTAGTAGTAGTAGTGTAGTAGTAGTAGTGGTAGTAGTGGTGGTGTAGTAGTAGTAGTGTAGTAGTAGTAGTGTAGTAGTAGTAGTGGTAGTAGTGGTGGTGTAGTAGTAGTAGTGTAGTAGTAGTAGTGTAGTAGTAGTAGTAGTGTAGTAGTATAGTGGTAGTAGTGGTGGTGGTGATGCTTCCGATGTTACGCGATTGGTCAAATCCCCCGGGTGGTGGTAGCGATGCCACCACCACCACCTCCACCACCACCTCCACCACCACCTCCACCACCACCTCCACCACCACCTCCACCATCACGTCCACCACCATCACGTCCACCACCATCAGCTCCATCCTCACGGCACGGAGCGCCTGGCATGGAGGTCGCGTCACGCTACCTGGTAACCAGCAACACCACTCGTCCCACCCATCATCACGCTACACTATACACTACACTACACTATACACTACACTACTATACCTACACTATACACTACACACTACACTATACACTACACACTACACTACACACTACACTATACACTACACTACTATACACTACACTACTATACACTACTACACTATACACTACACTATACACTACACACTATACACTACACTATACACTACTATACACTACTATACACTACACTATACACTACACACTACACTATACACTACACTATACACTACACTATACACTACACTATACACTACACTACACTATACACTACACTATACACTACACTATACACTACACTATACACTACACTACACTACTACACTATACACTACACTACTACACTACACTATACACTACACTATACAATACACTATACACTACACTATACACTACACTATACACTACACTACACACTACACTATACACTACACTATACACTACACTATACACTACACTATACACTACACTATACACTACACTACTATACACTACACTATACACTACACTATACACTACACTATACACTACACTACTATACACTACACTATACACTATACACTACACTATACACTACACTATACACTACACTATACACTACACTACTATACACTACACTACACTATACACTACACTATACACTACACTATACACTACACTATACACTACACTACTATACACTACACTATACACTACACTATACACTATACACTACACTATACACTACACTATACACTACACTACTATACACTACACTATACACTACTACACTATACACTACACTACACTACACTATACACTACACTATACACTACACTATACACTACACACTACACTATACTATACACTACACACTACACTATACACTACTATACACTTACACTACACACTACACTATACACTACACTATACACTACACTATACACTATACACTACACTATACACTACACTACTATACACTACACTATACACTACACTATACACTACACTATACACTACACTATACACTACTACACTATACACTACACTTACACTACACACTACACTATACACTACACTATACACTACACTATACACTACACTATACACTACACTATACACTACTACACTATACACTACACTATACACTACACACTACACTATACACTACACTATACACTACACTATACACTACACTATACACTACACTATACACTACACTATACACTACTACACTATACACTACACTATACACTACACACTACACTATACACTACACTATACACTACTATACACTACACTATACACTACACTATACACTACTACACTAAACACTACACTATACACTCTACACTATACACTACTACACTATACACTACACTATACACTACACTATACACTACACTATACACTACTACACTATACACTACACTATACACTACACACTACACTATACACTACACTATACACTACACTATACACTACACTATACACTACTACACTATACACTACACTATACACTACACTATACACTACTACACTATACACTACACTATACACTACACACTACACTATACACTACACTATACACTACACTATACACTACACTATACACTAACTACACTACTACACTACACTATACACTACACTACACTATACACTACACTATACACTACACTATACACTACTACACTATACACTACACTATACACTACACACTACACTAACACTACACTATACACTACACTATACACTACACTATACACTACTACACTATACACTACACTATACATACCTACACTACACTACACTACACACTACACTACACTATACACTACACTATACACTACTATACACTACACTATACACTACTACACTATACACTACACTATACACTACTATACACTACACTACACTACTACACTATACACTACACTATACACTACACTATACACTAACTATACACTACACTATACACTATACACTACACTACACTATACACTACACTATACACTACACTATACACTACACTATACACTACACTATACACTACACTATACACTACTACACTACACTACTACACACTATACACTATACACTACACTATACACTACACTACACTATACACTACACTACACTATACACTATACACACTATACACTACACTATACACTACACTACACTACTACACTATACACTACACTACACTATACACTACACTATACACTACTATACACTACACTATACACTACACTATACACTACACTATACACTACACTATACACTACACTACACTATACACTACACTATACACTACTACACTATACACTACACTATACACTACACTATACACTACACTATACACTACACTATACACTACACACTACACTATACACTACACTATACACTACACTATACACTACACTACACTATACACTACACTATACACTACACTATACACTACTATACACTACACTATACACTACACTATACACTACACTATACACTACACTACACTATACACTACACTACACACTACACTATACACTACACTATACACTACACTATACACTACACTATACACTACACTACACACTACACTATACACTACACTATACACTACACTATACACTACACTATACACTACACTATACACTACACTATACACTACACTATACACTACACTATACACTACACTATACACTACACTACTACACTATACACTATACACTACACTATACACTACACTACATACACTATACACTACTATACACTACACTATACACTACACTATACACTACCTATACACTACACTATAACACTACACTATACACTACACTATACACTACTATACACTACACTATACACTACACTATACACTATACACTACACTACACTACTATACACTACACTATACACTACACTATACACTACACTATACACTACACTATACACTACTATACACTACACTATACACTACACTATACACTATACTACACTACACTATACACTACTATACACTACACTACACACTACACTATACACTACACTATACACTACACTATACACTACACTACACACTACACTATACACTACACTATACACTACACTATACACTACACTATACACTACTATACACTACACTATACACTACACTACACACTACACTATACACTACACTATACACTACTATACACTACACTATACACTACACTACACACTATACTATACACTACACTACACTACACTACACTACACACTACACTATACACTACTATACACTACACTATACACTACTATACACTACACTATACACTACACTACACACTACACTATACACTACACTATACACTACACTACACACTACACTACACACTACACTACACACTACACTATACACTACACTACACACTACACTACACACTACACTATACACTACACTACTATACACTACACTGTACACTACACTACACACTAAACTATACACTACACTATACACTACACTATACACTACACATACACTACTATACACTACACTATACACTACACTATACACTACACTATACACTACTATACACTACACTATACACTACACTACACACTACACTACACACTACTATACACTACACTGTACACTACACAATACACTACTATACACTACACTACACACTACACTATACACTACACTATACACTACACTATACACTACTATACACTACACTATACACTACACTATACACTACACTATACACTACTATACACTACACTATACACTACACTACTATACACTACACTACACACTACACTACACACTACTATACACTACACTACACACTATACTATACACTACACTACACACTACACTACACACTACACTATACACTACACTATACACTACACTATACACTACACTATACACTACTATACACTACACTACACACTACACTATACACTACACTATACACTACACTATACACTACACTATACACTACACTACACACTATACTATACAACTACACTATACACTACACTATACACTACTATACACTACACTATACACTACTATACACTACACTATACACTACACTACACACTAAACTATACACTACACTATACACTACACTATACACTACACAATACAC
>NW_027620872.1:0-36462 GCF_964198595.1 Lampetra fluviatilis
TTTAATATCGCTGTGGGTAATGACGGGCTTTCTATAGCTGCCCGCAACTTTCCCCACCACCACCACCACCGCCATCAACAACAACAACAACAACAACAACCGCCATTCGCCACTAAGGGGCGGTGACGTCACCACGACACTTGTGCCAGGCCATGTGCACCTTGAGGCCACGTGAAATGTCGAACGCCCGCTGGCAGGAGGTCACGGGGCAGAACCAGGTGCCACGGGTCGACTGATTGAGACGACTGGCCAATGCACCACCTGTGCCCCCTACTGTACCAAAATGCTGTGCTTTAGCCACCCGGCGCTCCGCTCGTTGTTGTGAGCGTCGCTCCTCCGCCCTCCGTTGTTGTTGGAGGGCGACTGCCTCCAACTGCCCAGTAGCGTCCTTCACGAGCCTCCTCCACTGAGGCCGATCTTGACACCGCTGGTACCAGTCATCGGCAAGTCCACTCAGCTCCACGTCCTCCTGTACCACATCACTCCATCTCTTCTCTAGCCCGTGCCGCGCCCGTTTAGCCCCTTCGATCCGGCTGAACAAAAGCGGTTTAGGCATGCGGTGGCTGGGCATGCGGGTTACATTGCCCAGCCAACGCAGCCTTGCCTGCCAGAGGAGCTCACCAATGGGACTTTGTCCAGATCTTTCAAGGATTTGTGAGCTCCTCACACAATCCAGCCTGCTGGTTAAACCCAGGATGCATCGTTGGCAGGCCAGCCGAAATGTTTCTAACCGGCGAAGATGCTCCATTAGTGGGGTCCACGATTCTCAAGTGTAGAGAAGGGAGGGAATGACTATGGCTGAGATGACCTGAATCTTCATGTAGAGCGACAGAAAGGTAGCTTCAACACAGCAGCGTTACGCAACCAATTAAAATATAATGCCGCTCGACTGATTCGGAGACCTCTGATGTTAAACCGGAGCCGGTCATGAGCGCACTGCCCAGGTATGGGAAACTCTCCACTCTCTCCACAACTGCCCCATCACCAATGGGGGAGTTGTGGGGGTGGAGTGTCCGATGGTACAAAATACCCAGGCAGGTGCTTAGTTTTGGTCGGGCTGATGGTAAGACCCCACCTCTTAGTGGCAAGCTCCAGGTTCAGCAGCAGCGTCTCCAACTCCTCTTCTGAATGAGCAGCTATTACCAGATCATCGGCATACATAACGTGGTTGACCAATAGGGAGCCATCCCTTGATCGCACCCGGGCGTCGATCAGCCTCCCATTATATCTGTACCAAATGGTAATTCCCCCAGTACAGCTATTGAAGGCTTCACGAACTACGCAGTCGAAATAGATGTTAAATAATGTGGGAGCCAGAGGACATCCCTGTCGCACCCCAAGGTGTACAGGGAAAGGCTCTGACTCCCGGCCACGTAGTTTGACCCGGGCCCACTCACCATCATGAAGGTCCTTAATGATCGTGAGCAGAGGGTCAGGGACTCCGAAAGCACGAAGAACAACACAGAGCCCAGTCCTACTGATGGTATCATAGGCCTTGACCAGGTCAATAAAGCAGAGATGTAGGTCTTGTTGGATTTCCCCACACCTCTGCTTTCGCAGACGGACAGAAAATATGGCATCTGTGCAGGACCGCCCTTTCCTCAAACCGCATTGGGGCTCCGCAAGCCTCTCCTCAGCGTGCCTGGCAAGGCGATGTTGAATAATCCTTGCCAGGACCTTTCCCGGCACACTGAGGAGTGAGATGCCCCTGTAGTTGTTACAGTCTGTGCGGTCCCCCTTCCTTAAGAGGGCGACCACCAGGGCATTCTTCCAATCCTGCAGAACCCGTCCAGTGGTCCAGACTGTTGTTATGATGTCATGTAGGGCAGTCTGTGCACAAACGCCACCCTCCCTCAGCATTTCGCTTGGGAGATCATATCTGCCCGGTGCCTTTCCTGGTCACAGACTCCGGATCGCCTTCAGTACTTCCCTAACAGATGGCACCTCTGCCAGCCACTCACAGGGGGTGACTTTCTCTTCCAAAATTTGAAACACCACAGCCTCAGCAGGGTCGTTCCCACTTTGTCCCACGTTGTTATCCAGGCTGAGGGATGTCCCCTCCGTCAGGACCTCACAGAAATGCTCCGCAAATCTGCAAACCTGTTCCTGGGAGTCGGAGATTGGATCACCGTTATTTCCCCTAATGATGGTAATAGGTGTTGCGCTGCAGGTTACTTTTTTGATGGAGTCAAATAGTGATTTGTGATCGTGGGCCACTGAGGCAGACTCCATCTCCTCAGCAACCCGCGACCACCACCCATCCTTGCAGCGCCTCACGGCTCTCAAAACCTCCGAGCGAAGGCTGTGGTAAGCCACCTCATTCTCTGACGTGGGATGCTGTAGACGATGAGAGTGGGCCTGTCGCTTTTTCTCAATTAACCTGAACACCTCCTCTGTCAGCCAGGGTTTCTGGGGAGGTCTGGACCGCGTACCCAAAGCAGCCATTGCAGCTGCCTGAGCCACAGTCCTAAACCTCGCCCATTTCCCGTCGACATCAGGAGTGGGGGACGATGCCAACACCAGCCGCAAGCGATGATGAAATTCTCGCTTGCAACTTTCATCAGCTAACTGAGACCAGGCTACTAAGGGTTTGAATGGGGTCCTGGGTGTACACCCACCACCGGAGTGGAAGAATGGCAGGCGCATCTTACAAATGACTAGTCGATGGTTAGAGGGCAGATCAGCTCCACGGTAGGTCCTGGTGTCAAGGACATGGGCTCGCATCCACTGGTCCGTCACTATGTAGTCCAGCAGATGTTCTTGCTTGGACCCGGCATGCATCCATGATGTTGTGTGGATGCGCCGATGCCGGAAGAGCGTGTTGGTAATTACAAGCCCATGGGCTGCACAAAAATCTGGCAGCCTCCTGCCGTTGTTATTGAGCTGATCTGGCCCATGCCCTTCAATCACTCCAGACCAGGTGGCAGCATCATGACCAACTCGGGCCAACACCACCACCCTCACTAACACTAACACCACCACCACTATCATAACACCACCGCATTCACAGCACCACCAAATTCACAACACCACCACCACTAACACCATCACTAACACCACCACAATCACAACACCACCACCACTAACACCACCACCACCCTCACTAACACCACCACCACTAACACCACAACAATCACAACACCACCACCACTAACACCACCACCATCACCACCACCATCACTAACACCACCACCATCATAATACCACCACAATTACAACACCACCACCACTAACACCACCACTAACACCACCACCATCACAACACCACCACCACTAACACCACCACCACCATCACTAAAACCACCACTAACACCACCACCATCACTAACAACACCACCACCATCATAACACCACCACTAACACCTCCACCACCACTAACACCACCACCATCACAACACCACCACCATCAACACCACCACCACTAACACCACCACCAACACCAAACACCAAAGACAAAGATGCCCCGTGTAGCCTTAACAGACTGTTGGGGCAAGTGCCCCAACAGCACACGAGGGAGTGGGTGACCATCACCACGCCCGGCCACCTTTGTCTCCCCAGTGTCGATGTTTACTCCGCAACACCGCACCAGGTACCCATTTGAGGCCGAGTCGACCTAGGGGAGGCCCAGGACCGGTTCAGAGTATCGTCACTGGCGGTGTTGGCCGTGAGCGGGAATCGAACTCGGGTCGCCGGGTTCGTAGCGCAGCGCTACCCACTACTACACTACCGCTCATACAAAGACAAAGATCCCCCGTATAGCCTTAATAGACTGTAGGGGCAAGTGCTGTTAGCGAGCACCTAAGAAGGCCGGAACGGCACACGAGGGGGTGGGTGGCCAGCACCACGCCCGACCGCCTTTGTCTCCCTAGTGGCGATGTTTACACACCACACCAGGTACTCATTTGAGGCCGAGTCGACCTAGGGGAGGCCCAGGACCGGTTCAGAGAATCGTCACCGGCGGTGTTGGCCGTGAGCGGGAATCGAACTCGGGTCGCCGGGTTCGTAGCTCAGCGTAGCGCCACCCACTACTACAATACCGCTCATACAGACACTCATACAGACACTCATACAGACACTCATACATACATACAGACACTGATACAGACAGACAGACACTCATACATACAGACAGACACTCATACAGACACACATACATACAGACACTCATACAGACAGACAGACACTCATACATACAGACAGACAGACACTCATACATACAGACATACAGACACTCATACAGACACTCATACAGACACTCATACAGACACTCATACAGACACTCATACAGACACTCATACATACATACATACAGACACTCATACAGACACTCATACAGACACTCATACAGACACTCATACATACATACATACAGACACTGATACAGACAGACAGACACTCATACATACAGACAGACACTCATACAGACACACATACATACAGACACTCATACAGACAGACAGACACTCATACATACAGACAGACAGACACTCATACATACAGACATACAGACACTCATACAGACACTCATACAGACACTCATACAGACACTCATACAGACACTCATACATACATACATACAGACAGACACTCATACATACAGACAGACAGACACTCATACATACAGACAGACAGACACTCATACAGACAGACAGACAGACACTCTTACAGACAGACAGACACTCATACATACAGACAGACAGACACTCATACAGACAGACAGACAGACACTCATACAGACAGACAGACAGACACTCATACAGACAGACACTCATACATACAGACAGACAGACACTCATACAGACAGACACTCATACAGACAGACAGACACTCATACAGACAGACACTCATACATACAGACAGACAGACACTCATACAGACAGACAGACACTCATACATACAGACAGACACTCATACAGACATACACTCATACAGACAGACAGACACTCATACAGACAGACAGACACTCATACACCGCTATACAACGATTCCTCACATTCAGATGACACACACACACAAACACTGTTAGCCAAATACTCGAAAAGCACGTTTCTATAGACTCGGAGAGACTCACAGACCCACAGAGAGAAAGATCGAGAGCCAGATAGACCCATATTAATAGAGACCCACACTAACTCATAGAGACCCATACTCCTAAGAGATTCCCAGAGACCCATACTCATAGAGACCCACAGAGACCCACACTCATAGAGACCCACAGAGACCCACAGAGACCCATACTCAGAGACCCACAGAGACCCACAGAGACCCACAGAGACCCATACTCATAGAGACCCACAGAGACCCACAGAGACCCACACTCACAGAGACCCACAGAGACCCATACTCATAGAGACCCACAGAGACCCACAGAGACCCATACTCACAGAGACCCACAGAGACCCATACTCATAGAGACCCACACTCATAGAGACCCACAGAGACCCACACTCATAGAGACCCACAGAGACCCACAGAGACCCACACTCACAGAGACCCACAGAGACCCATACTCATAGAGACCCACAGAGACCCACAGAGACCCATACTCACAGAGACCCACAGAGACCCATACTCATAGAGACCCACAGAGACCCACAGAGACCCATACTCACAGAGACCCACAGAGACCCATACTCACAGAGACCCACACTCATAGAGACCCACAGAGACCCACACTCATAGAGACCCACAGAGACCCACACTCATAGAGACCCACAGAGACCCATACTCACAGAGACCCACAGAGACCCACACTCATAGAGACCCACAGAGACCCATACTCATAGAGACTCACAGAGACCCACACTCATAGAGACCCACAGAGACCCACAGAGACCCACAGAGACCCATACTCACAGAGACCCACAGAGACCCATACTCATAGAGACCCACAGAGACCCACAGAGACCCATACTCACAGAGACCCACAGAGACCCATACTCATAGAGACCCACAGAGACCCACAGAGACCCATACTCACAGAGACCCACAGAGACCCATACTCACAGAGACCCACAGAGACCCATACTCACAGAGACCCACAGAGACCCACACTCATAGAGACCCACAGAGACCCACACTCATAGAGACCCACAGAGACCCATACTCATAGAGACCCACAGAGACCCATACTCATAGAGACCCACAGAGACCCACACTCATAGAGACCCACAGAGACCCACACTCATAGAGACCCACAGAGACCCATACTCACAGAGACCCACAGAGACCCACACTCATAGAGACCCACAGAGACCCACACTCATAGAGACCCACAGAGACCCACACTCATAGAGACCCACAGAGACCCACACTCATAGAGACCCACAGAGACCCATACTCATAGAGACCCACAGAGACCCATAGAGACCCACACGCACAGAGACCCACAGAGACCCACACTCATAGAGACCCACAGAGACCCATAGAGACCCACACTCACAGAGACCCACAGAGACCCACACTCATAGAGACCCACAGAGACCCACACTCATAGAGACCCACAGAGACCCATACTCATAGAGACCCACAGAGACCCACACTCATAGAGACCCACAGAGACCCATACTCATAGAGACCCACAGAGACCCATAGAGACCCACACTCACAGAGACCCACACTCATAGAGACCCACAGAGACCCATAGAGACCCACACTCACAGAGACCCACACTCATAGAGACCCACAGAGACCCAGACTCATAGAGACCCACAGAGACCCATACTAAAACTAAACTTCATGTCACCAGCTGTAAGTCCTGACTGAGATTCTGTGTAAGTTCTTTGTTCACAAGCCTTGACCCTGGCCATCACGAGTGATAGCAGCTCTACCACGTGCATTATCATCATCACGTGGGTCATCATCATCACGTGGGTTATCATCATCATCACGTGGGTCATCATCATCACGTGGGTCATCATCATCACGTGGGTTATCATCATCATCATCACGTGGGTTATCATCATCATCACGTGGGTTATCATCATCATCATCATCACGTGGGTCATCATCATCATCATCACGTGGGTCATCATCATCACGTGGGTTATCATCATCATCATCATCATCACGTGGGTCATCATCATCACGTGGGTCATCATCATCACGTGGGTTATCATTATCACGTAGATTATCATCATCATCACCACGTGGAGATTCACAGCATCAGTGAAACACTCTGAGCGCGTGGGGGTGTCGATTCTAAACGTGGGTTCGATCCCGTCAGGGTCGGGATCGAACCCACGACCTCTTGTAGACCAGGCGAGGTAGTCAACATCTCAACATTATCCATTCACAAACGCGTGCCACGTGCAGTACCCATGCACACGCATACACAGACGCACACACACGCATACACACACGCACCCACACACACACACACAAGCACTCACCCCCACACACACAGACACACGCAGACACACACACCAACACAGACACACACACACACAGACACACACACACACACAGACACACACACTCAGACACACCCACACACACACACGCACCCACACACACGCAAGCACTCACCCACACGCACGCACCCGCACGCACCCGCACGCACGCACCCATACACACCCCAACACACACCAACACAGACACACACACACACACACGCACCCACACGCAAGCACTCACCCACACGCACGCACCCGCACGCACGCACCCACACACACGCACCCATACACACCAACACAGACACACACACACACCAACACAGTCACACACACACACACACGCACCCACACACACACACGCAAGCACTCACCCACACAGACACACACACACACAGACACACACACACACACGCACCCACACACACACGCAAGCACTCACCCACACGCACGCACCCGCACGCACGCACCCACACACACGCACCCATACACACCAACACAGACACACACACACCAACACAGTCACACACACACGCACCCACACACACGCAAGCACTCACCCACACACACACAGACACACACACACAGACACACACACACAGACACACACACACAGACACACACACACAGACACACACACACGCACCCACACACACGCAAGCACTCACACGCAAGCACTCACCCACACGCACGCACCCACACACACGCACCCACACACACGCACCCATACACACCACAACACACACGCACCCACACACACGCACCCATACACACCCCAACACACACCAACACAGACACACACACACACAGACACACACACACACACACAGACACACACACACACCAACACAGTCACACACACACCGACACACAGACACACACACCAGCCATGCGCCTCACCGTGTAGCAGTGGCAGCACGCTGCTGATGATCGCCGTGAACGTGAAGATGGCCGTCAAAGGCATCTTCACTTTGTTGTTGTGGTTGTTGTGGTGGTTGTGGTTGTTGTGGTGGTGGTTGTTGTGGTGGTGGTTGTGGTGGTTGTTGTTCAACCACGGACGGTGCCACGTGTCGTCA
The DNA here is from genome assembly GCF_964198595.1 of Lampetra fluviatilis. Classification (NCBI taxonomy): domain Eukaryota; kingdom Metazoa; phylum Chordata; class Hyperoartia; order Petromyzontiformes; family Petromyzontidae; genus Lampetra; species Lampetra fluviatilis. The sequence continues at coordinate 8,468 of NW_027620872.1, forward strand.
CGAGGCGATGCGCGATGGTCATCTTGTCGGTAGTCACCGGTGGAGCGGTCACATCACGGCGGCAACTCCACTGGGTGTGATCCACCTACACCTCCTACACCACCTACACCTACACCACCTACACCTACACCTCCACCACCACCTGCTCCACCTACACAAACACCTCCACCTACACCACCTACACCTCCACCACCTGCTCCACCTACACCTCCACCACCTACGCCTACACCTCCTCCACCTACACCTCCACCACCTACGCCTCCACCACCTGCTCCACCTACACCTCCACCACCTCCTCCACCTGCTCCACCTACAGCTCCACCACCTACACCTACACCACCTACACCTAAACCACCTACACCGACACCTCCTCCTCCACCACCTCCTCCACCTGCTCGACCTACAGCTCCACCTCCTCCACCTCCACGACCTCCTCCACCACCTCCTCCACCTGTTCCACCTAGAGCTCCACCTCCTTCACCTGCTCCACCTACACCTGTAATCGCACACACAAATCACTATTATAGCTATGCGAGATTATTGTACTGTGTGTGTATTGCCTAGGCAATAGTGTATTGTACTGTGTGTGTATTGCCTAGGTAATAGTATATTGTACTGTGTGTATTGCCTAGGCAATAATTGGATTGTACTGTGTGTGTACTGCCTAGGCAATAGTGTATTGTACTGTGTGTGTATTGCCTAGGTAATAGTATATTGTACTGTGTGTATTGCCTAGGCAATAATTGGATTGTACTGTGTGTGTACTGCCTAGACAAGTGTATTGTACTGTGTGTATTGCCTAAGCAATAGTGTATAGTACTGTGTGTGTATTGCCTAGGCAATAATTGGATTGTACTGTGTGTGTACTGCCTAGGCAATAGTGTATTGTACTGTGTGTATTGCCTAAGCAATAGTGTATAGTACTGTGTGTGTATTGCCTAGGCAATAGTGTATTGTGCTGTGTGTGTATTGCCTAAGCAATAGTGTATTGTGCTGTGTGTGTATTGCCTAGGCAATAGTGTATTGTACTGTGTGTATTGCCTAAGCAATAGTGTATTGTACGGTGTGTGTACTGCCTAGGCAATAGTGTATTGTACTGTGTGTATTGCCTAAGCAATAGTGTATTGTACTGTGTGTGTATTGCCTAAGCAATAGTGTATTGTGCTGTGTGTGTATTGCCTAGGCAATAGTGTATTGTACTGTGTGTGTATTGCCTAGGCAATAGTGTATTGTACTGTGTGTGTATTGCCTAGGCAATAGTGTATTGTACTGTGTGTGTATTACCTAGGCAATAGTGTATTGTACTGTGTGTATTGCCTAGGTAATAGTGTATTGCACTGTGTGTGTATTGCCTAGGCAATAGTGTATTGTACTGTGTGTGTATTACCTAGGCAATAGTGTATTGTACTGTGTGTATTGCCTAGGCAATAGTGTATTGCACTGTGTGTGTATTGCCTAGGTAATAGTGTATTGCACTGTGTGTGTATTGCCTAGGCAATAGTGTATTGTACTGTGTGTGTATTGCCTAGGCAATAGTGTATTGTACTGTGTGTGTATTGCCTAAGCAATAGTGTATTGTACTGTGTGTATTGCCTAGGCAATAGTGTATTGTACTGTGTGTATTGCCTAGGCAATAGTGTATTGTGCTGTGTGTGTATTGCCTAGGCAATAGTGTATTGTACTGTGTGTATTGCCTAGGCAATAGTGTATTGTACTGTGTGTATTGCCTAGGTAATAGTGTATTGTACTGTGTGTATTGCCTAGGCAATAGTGTATTGTACTGTGTGTGTATTGCCTAAGCAATAGTGTATTGTACTGTGTGTGTATTGCCTAGGCAATAGTGTATTGTGCTGTGTGTGTATTGCCTAGGCAATAGTGTATTGTACTGTGTGTATTGCCTAGGTAATAGTGTATTGTACTGTGTGTGTATTGCCTAAGCAATAGTGTATTGTACTGTGTGTGTATTGCCTAGGCAATAGTGTATTGTACTGTGTGTGTATTGCCTAGGCAATAGTGTATTGTACTGTGTGTGTATTGCCTAGGCAATAGTGTATTGTACTGTGTGTGTATTGCCTAGGTAATAGTGTATTGTACTGTGTGTGTATTGCCTAGGCAATAGTATATAGTACTGTGTGTGTACTGCCTAGGCAATAGTGTATTGTACTGTGTGTGTACTGCCTAGGCAATAGTGTATTGTACTGTGTGTGTATTGCCTAGGCAATAGTGTATTGCACTGTGTGTGTACTGCCTAGGCAATAATGTATTGTACTGTGTGTACTGCCTAAGTAAGTATACAGTACTGTGTGTACTGCCTAGGCAATAGTGTATTGTGTGTGTACTGCCTCGTGTACTGCGGGGTGTCTACGACTTACTGCTGCACGCAGCGCCCCTGTTGCTCTTTCGCTGCGCTACTGGAGGGGTCGTGGTGGTGGGAGAGGGGAGAGGGAGGGAGGAGTGGTGGTGATGGTGGTGGGAGGGAGAGGAGACAGAGGGAGGGGTGGTGGTGGTGGGAGAGAGAGGAGACAGAGGGAGGGGTGGTGGGAGGGAGATGCCGACACATCGAGCGCAGCGCTCCTCTCTGTGGAGAGCTCAGTCAGAGAGAGGGAGGGAGGAGAGAGAGGGTAGAGGGAGGGAGGGGGGTGGAGAGGTAGGAGAGCTCAGTCAGAGAGAGAGGGAGGGGGGAGGAGAGATGGGGAGAGAGAGGGGAGAGTGGGAGGGGGGAGAGGGAGGAGACGGAGGGAGGAGATGGGGGGAGAGGGAGGAGAGCTCAGTGAGAGAGAGGAGGGAGAGGGAGAGAGGGAGGAGAGGGTGGAGAGGGAGGAGACAGAGGGAGGGGGGGTGGTGGTGGTGGGAGGGAGATGCCGACACATCCAGAGCAGCTCTTCCTCTCTCTCTGTGGAGAGCTCAGTCAGAGAGAGGGAGGGGGGAGAGATGGGGAGGGAGAGGGTGGAGAGAGGGGGAGAGTGAGGAGAGCTCAGTCAGAGAGAGGGAGGAGAGGGAGGAGAGATGTAGGGGGGAGATGGGGAGGGGGGAGATGGGTGAGGGAGGGAGAACGTGGAGATAGAGGGAGAGAGTGGGGTGAGAGAGGGATACGTCGTAATTTTTAAAAAAAAATATATGTACATAGAAAACAAGGGCAACGTAGACATAGAGTCGGGAGAGAGGGGGTAGAGAGGGGGGGGGGTAGAGAGAGAGGGGTTAGAGAGAGAGGGGGTAGAGAGAGAGGGGGTAGAGAGAGAGAGGGGGTAGAGAGAGGGGGTAGAGAGAGAGAGGGGGTAGAGAGAGAGAGGGGGTAGAGAGAGAGAGGGGGTAGAGAGAGAGAGGGGGTAGAGAGAGGGGGTAAGAAGAAGGAGAGCAGAGCTTGCAATATTTTGTGAAATGTTTCATTTAAAAAAAGCGGGGGGGGGGGGGGCACATGAAGCAAAGCGATGAAAAAACCCCGAAATTATGAACGAAGCAAAGTGCCGACTACAGCGAGCATCTTCTAGTTTCCTCTGATGGTAAAACACGAGTGGGGGAGAGTGGGGGGTGAGAGAGGGGAGAGTGGGGGGGGGGATAGTGGGGGGGAGAGTGGGGAAGAGAAGGAGAGTGGGGGGGTGAGAGAGGGGAGAGTGGGGGGGGATAGTGGGGGGGGGGGATAGTGGGGGGGGGAGAGGGGGGAGAGTGGGGGGGGGATAGTGGGGGGGAGAGTGGGGGGGGAGAGGGGGGAGAGTGGGGGGGTGAGAGAGGGGAGAGTGGGGGGGGATAGTGGGGGGAGGGATAGTGGGGGGGGATAGTGGGGGGGAGAGTGGGGGAGAGTGGGGGGTGAGAGAGGGGAGAGTGGGGGGGGATAGTGGGGGGGAGAGTGGGGGGGGAGTGGGGGGGTGAGAGAGGGGAGAGTGGGGGGGGATAGTGGGGGGGGGGAAAGTGGGGGGGGGAGAGGGGGGAGAGTGGGGGGGGGGGGATAGTGGGGGGGGGAGTGGGGGGGGAGAGGGGGGAGAGTGGGGGGGTGAGAGAGGGGAGAGTGGGGGGGGATAGTGGGGGGAGGGATAGTGGGGGGGATAGTGGGGGGGAGAGTGGGGGAGAGTGGGGGGTGAGAGAGGGGAGAGTGGGGGGGGATAGTGGGGGGGGAGAGTGGGGGGGAGTGGGGGGGTGAGAGAGGGGAGAGTGGGGGGGGATAGTGGGGGGGGGAAAGTGGGGGGGAGAGTGGGGGAGAGTGGGGGGGTGAGAGAGGGGAGAGTGGGGGGGGGATAGTGGGCGGGGGGATAGTGGGGGGGTGAGAGAGGGGGGAGTGTGGGGAGCTCACGAGAACACAATCGATGTTAAAGCGCCGCAGTGCCACCTGCTGATTGATGTACTACAAACTTTAATAAAATAAAAAAATTAAATAACAACAACAACATTGTCGCGGATTAGGGGATTAATTGTCGGGAGTCTTTTTTTGTGTTTTATTTTTTGTTAAAGTTTACACGTTTCTTATGGTCCACACCTTACTACAATGTGGGTTGCGTTAAAGCTTAGGGCTGTTGCCACGTGGTGCTGAGTATTCTACGGTTAAATTTCGATTTAAAGCTTTCGTGACTGCAGGGATTCATCTTCTTGGTTCTTTCGGTAAAGTCACGTAGAAGGGAAGTAATAAAATAATAAAAATAAAACATAATAAAATAATTCTCACTGTGAGAATTAATTAAACATAATAAAATAATTCTCACTGTGAGAATTATTTAATTATGTTTTATTTTTATTATTTTATTACTTCCCTTCTACGTGACTTTACCGAAAGAACCAATAAGATATTCTACGGTTCTTTCGGTAAAGTCACGTTGATGGAAAATAAAATCCCACTAACAAAAAAATATAAAAAGTCAGAAAAGAATAAAATTATTGAAATAAAATAAATATAAAAAAAATGATGAAAATAACTTTCATAATGTGTTTCTTCCATTTGCGAATAATCGCACCAACTGTTGTCACCTTCTCACCAAGCTGCTTGGCGATGGTCTTGTAGCCCATTCCAGCCTTGCGTAGGTCTACAATCTTGTCCCTGACATCCTTGGAGAGCTCTTTGGTATTGGCCATGGTGGAGAGTTTCGAATCTGATTGATTGATTGCTTCTGTGAACAGGTGTCTTTTATACAGGTGAAGTATTGGAAATGATGGCAGGAAACTCCTTGACGGGTAACACACTTTTTATTAAATCTTGACTTGTCACGATACAACGTGTGGTCTCTATTCTTCTGACTGCACACTTCACTTAGCTCGTGTAGACTCTCTGCCTCTGGCTACACTCTTCACTTAGCTCGTGTAGACTCTCTGCCTCTGGCTACACTCTTCACTTAGCTCATGTAGACTCTATGCCTCTGGCTACACTCTTCACTTAGCTCGTGTAGACTCTCTGCCTCTGGCTACACTCTTCACTTAGCTCGTGTAGACTCTCTGCCTCTGGCTACACTCTTCACTTAGCTCGTGTAGACTCTATGCCTCTGGCTACACTCTTCACTTAGCTCGTGTATACTCTATGCCTCTGGCTACACTCTTCACTTAGCTCATGTAGACTCTGTGCCTCTGGCTACACTCTTCACTTAGCTCGTGTAGACTCTCTGCCTCTGGCTACACTCTTCACTTAGCTCGTGTAGACTCTCTGCCTCTGGCTACACTCTTCACTTAGCTCGTGTAGACTCTCTGCCTCTGGCTACACTCTTCACTTAGCTCGTGTAGACTCTCTGCCTCTGGCTACACTCTTCACTTAGCTCGTGTAGACTCTCTGCCTCTGGCTACACTCTTCACTTAGCTCGTGTAGACTCTATGCCTCTGGCTACACTCTTCACTTAGCTCGTGTAGACTCTCTGCCTCTGGCTACACTTTTCACTTAGCTCGTGTAGACTCTCTGCCTCTGGCTACACTCTTCACTTAGCTCGTGTAGACTCTCTGCCTCTGGCTACACTCTTCACTTAGCTCGTGTAGACTCTATGCCTCTGGCTACACTCTTCACTTAGCTCGTGTAGACTCTATGCCTCTGGCTACACTCTTCACTTAGCTCGTGTAGACTCTATGCCTCTGGCTACACTCTTCACTTAGCTCGTGTAGACTCTCTGCCTCTGGCTACACTCTTCACTTAGCTCATGTAGACTCTGTGCCTTTGGCTACACTCTTCACTTAGCTCGTGTAGACTCTCTGCCTCTGGCTACACTCTTCACTTAGCTCATGTAGACTCTGTGCCTCTGGCTACACTCTTCACTTAGCTCGTGTAGACTCTCTGCCTCTGGCTACACTCTTCACTTAGCTCATGTAGACTCTGTGCCTCTGGCTACACTCTTCACTTAGCTCGTGTAGACTCTCTGCCTCTGGCTACACTCTTCACTTAGCTCATGTAGACTCTATGCCTCTGGCTACACTCTTCACTTAGCTCGTGTAGACTCTCTGCCTCTGGCTATACTCTTCACTTAGCTCATGTAGACTCTGTGCATTTGGCTACACTCTTCACTTAGCTCGTGTAGACTCTGTGCCTCTGGCTACACTCTTCACTTAGCTCGTGTAGACTCTCTGCCTCTGGCTACACTTTTCACTTAGCTCGTGTAGACTCTCTGCCTCTGGCTACACTCTTCACTTAGCTCGTGTAGACTCTCTGCCTCTGGCTACACTCTTCACTTAGCTCGTGTAGACTCTCTGCCTCTGGCTACACTCTTCACTTAGCTCGTGTAGACTCTCTGCCTCTGGCTACACTCTTCACTTAGCTCGTGTAGACTCTCTGCCTCTGGCTACACTCTTCACTTAGCTCGTGTAGACTCTCTGCCTCTGGCTACACTCTTCACTTAGCTCGTGTAGACTCTCTGCCTCTGGCTACACTCTTCACTTAGCTCGTGTAGACTCTATGCCTCTGGCTACACTCTTCACTTAGCTCGTGTAGACTCTGTGCCTCTGGCTACACTCTTCACTTAGCTCGTGTAGACTCTCTGCCTCTGGCTACACTTTTCACTTAGCTCGTGTAGACTCTCTGCCTCTGGCTACACTCTTCACTTAGCTCGTGTAGACTCTCTGCCTCTGGCTACACTCTTCACTTAGCTCGTGTAGACTCTCTGCCTCTGGCTACACTCTTCACTTAGCTCGTGTAGACTCTGTGCCTCTGGCTACACTCTTCACTTAGCTCGTGTAGACTCTCTGCCTCTGGCTACACTCTTCACTTAGCTCGTGTAGACTCTATGCCTCTGGCTACACTCTTCACTTAGCTCGTGTAGACTCTCTGCCTCTGGCTACACTCTTCACTTAGCTCGTGTAGACTCTCTGCCTCTGGCTACACTCTTCACTTAGCTCGTGTAGACTCTCTGCCTCTGGCTACACTCTTCACTTAGCTCGTGTAGACTCTCTGCCTCTGGCTACACTCTTCACTTAGCTCGTGTAGACTCTCTGCCTCTGGCTACACTCTTCACTTAGCTCGTGTAGACTCTGTGCCTCTGGCTACACTCTTCACTTAGCTCGTGTAGACTCTGTGCCTCTGGCTACACTCTTCACTTAGCTCATGTAGACTCTCTGCCTCTGGCTACACTCTTCACTTAGCTCGTGTAGACTCTCTGCCTCTGGCTACACTCTTCACTTAGCTCGTGTAGACTCTCTGCCTCTGGCTACACACTTCACTTAGCTCGTGTAGACTCTATGCCTCTGGCTACACTCTTCACTTAGCTCGTGTAGACTCTCTGCCTCTGGCTACACTCTTCACTTAGCTCGTGTAGACTCTATGCCTCTGGCTACACTCTTCACTTAGCTCGTGTAGACTCTGTGCCTCTGGCTACACTCTTCACTTAGCTCGTGTAGACTCTGTGCCTCTGGCTACACTCTTCACTTAGCTCGTGTAGACTCTGTGCCTCTGGCTACACTCTTCACTTAGCTCGTGTAGACTCTATGCCTCTGGCTACACTCTTCACTTAGCTCGTGTAGACTCTATGCCTCTGGCTACACTCTTCACTTAGCTCGTGTAGACTCTATGCCTCTGGCTACACACTTCACTTAGCTCGTGTAGACTCTATGCCTCTGGCTACACTCTTCACTTAGCTCGTGTAGACTCTATGCCTCTGGCTACACTCTTCACTTAGCTCGTGTAGACTCTGTGCCTCTGGCTACACTCTTCACTTAGCTCGTGTAGACTCTATGCCTCTGGCTACACTCTTCACTTAGCTCGTGTAGACTCTGTGCCTCTGGCTACACTCTTCACTTAGCTCGTGTAGACTCTGTGCCTCTGGCTACACTCTTCACTTAGCTCGTGTAGACTCTATGCCTCTGGCTACACTCTTCACTTAGCTCGTGTATACTCTATGCCTCTGGCTACACTCTTCACTTAGCTCGTGTAGACTCTATGCCTCTGGCTACACTCTTCACTTAGCTCGTGTAGACTCTATGCCTCTGGCTACACTCTTCACTTAGCTCGTGTAGACTCTATGCCTCTGGCTACACTCTTCACTTAGCTCGTGTAGACTCTATGCCTCTGGCTACACTCTTCACTTAGCTCGTGTATACTCTATGCCTCTGGCTACACTCTTCACTTAGCTCGTGTAGACTCTATGCCTCTGGCTACACTCTTCACTTAGCTCGTGTAGACTCTCTGCCTCTGGCTACACTCTTCACTTAGCTCGTGTAGACTCTGTGCCTCTGGCTACACTCTTCACTTAGCTCGTGTAGACTCTGTGCCTCTGGCTACACTCTTCACTTAGCTCGTGTAGACTCTATGCCTCTGGCTACACACACGGCATGCTCACCCTACACTCCGCCTCTGGGTTACACAGAGTCCCGGTCCCCACAGGACAGCGGGACTGGGTACCGCAGGGCCCTATCTCTTCCTCTCCGTCTTCAGTCTTCGCTGGTTACACTCTCCCCGTGCGCCTGTGCGCATCACCTTATATAGTCCCTCCACACGGGAGACGGAGCGGATGCGGACCTCGACGTGAGCATCGCTCCTTAGTGAACCAATCACGACGCGCTATCTCTACGATCCGTTTTCCCCCAGCGCGTGTTTCCACTCGTCAACCAATCACGCCGCGCTGCCACCCGATCACTCCCTCTCCAGCGCGTCACCGGCACACAGCCAATCAGCACCACATAACCCACGACCCCGCGCTGACCCCTGATCCTTCACCGTCAGCGCGCGTCACCACACACACAGCCAATCACTGGCACCCGATCGCTACCCCAGCGCGTATCACCACTACACAGGTAACAAGCTGAGATTAGGAGCACTCCCTTTAAGAGTGTGCTCCTAATCTCAGCTCGTTACCTGTGTAAAAGACACCTGGGAGCCAGAAATCTTTCTGATTGAGAGGGGCTCAAATACTTATTTCCCTCATTAAAATGCAAATCAATTTATAACATTTTTGACATGCGTTTTTCTGGATTTTGTTGTTGTTATTTTGTCTCTCACTGTTCCAATGAACCTACCATTAAAATTATAGACTGATCATTTTTTTTGTCAGTGGGCAAACGTACAAAACAAGCAGGGGATCAAATACTTTTTTCCCTCACTATATATATTTTAATATTTATATGATTTAAATAATTTGTACACTTTTTTTATATTTATGTTATTTGAATAATTTTTATTCTTTCATTAGTTTTTCTATTTTTATTTATTTTATTTTTTAAAAAATAAATTCTATCATTTCCATTATATTTATTTTATTTTCTATCTACGTGACCTCACCGAAGGCACCGCAGAATATGAATTCCTGCAGTCACGAAAGTGTCAAGTCAACACTTCCTGCGAATTCGTGTTGATTGTTTGACTTTTTCAGCGATTCGCCGATAGCAGCACGGCATGCGGTCTGTGTGTCTCTCTCATCATCATCACGGTGGCTGTGAGATGTTGACTACCTCGCCTGGTCTACAGGAGGTCTGTGTCTCTCTCTCATCATCATCATCATCACGGTGGCTGTGAGATGTTGACTACCTCGCCTGGTCTACAGGAGGTCTGTGTCTCTCTCTCATCATCATCACGGTGGCTATGAGATGTTGACTACCTCGCCTGGTCTACAGGAGGTCTGTGTCTGTCTCTCATCATCATCATCACGGTGGCTGTGAGATGTTGACTACCTCGCCTGGTCTTCAGGAGGTCTGTGTCTCTCTCATCATCGTCATCATCACGGTGGCTGTGAGATGTTGACTACCTCGCCTGGTCTTCAGGAGGTCTGTGTCTCTCTCTCATCATCATCATCATCACGGTGGCTGTGATATGTTGACTACCTCGCCTGGTCTTCAGGAGGTCTGTGTCTCTCTCTCATCATCATCATCATCACCACGGTGGCTGTGATATGTTGACTACCTCGCCTGGTCTACAGGAGGTCTGTGTCTCTCTCTCATCATCATCATCATCATCACGGTGGCTGTGAGATGTTGACTACCTCGCCTGGTCTACAGGAGGTCTGTGTCTGTCTCTCATCATCATCATCATCACGGTGGCTGTGAGATGTTGACTACCTCGCCTGGTCTACAGGAGGTCTGTGTCTCTCTCTCATCATCATCATCATCACGGTGGCTGTGAGATGTTGACTTCCTCGCCTAGTCTACAGGAGGTCTGTGTCTCTCTCTCATCATCATCATCATCATCACGGTGGCTGTGATATGTTGACTACCTCGCCTGGTCTACAGGAGGTCTGTGTCTCTCTCATCATCATCATCATCACGGTGGCTGTGAGATGTTGACTACCTCGCCTGGTCTACAGGAGGTCTGTGTCTGTCTCTCATCATCATCATCATCATCACGGTGGCTGTGAGATGTTGACTACCTCGCCTGGTCTACAGGAGGTCTGTGTCTCTCTCTCATCATCATCATCATCACGGTGGCTGTGAGATGTTGACTACCTCGCCTGGTCTACAGGAGGTCTGTGTCTCTCTCTCATCATCATCATCATCACGGTGGCTGTGAGATGTTGACTACCTCGCCTGGTCTACAGGAGGTCTGTGTGTCTCTCTCATCATCATCATCATCACGGTGGCTGTGAGATGTTGACTACCTCGCCTGGTCTTCAGGAGGTCTGTGTGTCTCTCTCATCATCATCATCATCACGGTGGCTGTGATATGTTGACTACCTCGCCTGGTCTACAGGAGGTCTGTGTTTCTCTCTCATCATCATCATCATCATCATCACGGTGGCTGTGAGATGTTGACTACCTCGCCTGGTCTACAGGAGGTCTGTGTCTCTCTCTCATCATCATCATCATCACGGTGGCTATGAGATGTTGACTACCTCGCCTGGTCTACAGGAGGTCTGTGTTTCTCTCTCATCATCATCATCATCACGGTGGCTATGAGATGTTGACTTCCTCGCCTGGTCTGCAGGAGGTCTGTGTCTCTCTCATCATCATCATCATCATCACGGTGGCTGTGAGATGTTGACTACCTCGCCTGGTCTTCAGGAGGTCTGTGTCTCTCTCTCATCATCATCATCATCATCACGGTGGCTGTGAGATGTTGACTACCTCGCCTGGTCTACAGGAGGTCTGTGTCTCTCTCTCATCATCATCATCATCACGGTGGCTGTGAGATGTTGACTACCTCGCCTGGTCTACAGGAGGTCTGTGTCTCTCTCTCATCATCATCACGGTGGCTATGATATGTTGACTACCTCGCCTGGTCTACAGGAGGTCTGTGTCTCTCTCATCATCATCATCATCATCACGGTGGCTGTGAGATGTTGACTACCTCGCCTGGTCTACAGGAGGTCTGTGTCTCTCTCTCCTCATCATCATCATCACGGTGGCTGTGAGATGTTGACTACCTCGCCTGGTCTACAGGAGGTCTGTGTCTCTCTCTCATCATCATCATCACGGTGGCTAGGAGATGTTGACAACCTCGCTTGGTCTACAGGAGGTCGTGGGTTCGATCTCGAACCTGACGATGCCTGCTGCTGCTGTATATTTGAAGTTTGCCTGTCTCTTTCTCTCTCTCTCATCATCATCATCACGGTGGCTATGAGATGTTGACTACCTCGCCTGGTATACAGGAGGTCTGTGTCTCTCTCTCATCATCATCATCACGGTGGCTAGGAGATGTTGACTACCTCGCCTGGTCTACAGGAGGTCGTGGGTTCGATCCCGCCACCTGACGATGCCTGCTGCTGCTGTAGATTTGGAGTTTGCGTCTCTCTCTCTTTCCCCGTTTTTTCCTCCTCCACGTTTAGAATCGACACCATCACGCGGTCAGAGTGTTTCACTGCTGCTGTGAATCTCCACGTGGTGATGATGATAACCCACGTGATGATGATGATGATAACCCCCGTGATGATGATAACCCACGTGATGATGATGATGATAACCCACTTGATGATGATGACCCACGTGATGATGATAATGCACGTGGTAGAGCTGCTATCATTCGTGATGGCCCTGGGTCAAGGCTTGTGAACAAAGAAGTTACACAGAAACTCAGTTGGGGGGACTTACAGCTGGTGACGTGAAGTTTAGTTTATATGTGGGTCTCTGTGGGTCTCTGTGAGTGTGGGTCTCTGTGGGTCTCTGTGAGTGTGGGTCTCTGTGCGTCTCTGTGGGTCTCTCTGAGTATAGGTGTCTATGAGTATGGTTCTGTGGGTCTCTGTGGGTCTCTATGCGTCTCTATGAGTATGGGTCTCTGTGGGTCTCTATGAGTGTGGATCTCTGTGGGTCTCTATGAGTGTGGATCTCTGTGGGTCTCTATGAGTATGGGTCTCTGTGGGTCTCTATGAGAATGGGTCTCTGTGGGTCTCTGTGGGTCTCTGTGGGTCTCTATGAGTATGGGTCTCTGTGGGTCTCTGTGTATGTGTCTCTGTGGGTCTCTATGAGTGTGAGTCTCTGTGGCTCTTTGTGTGTTTCTGTGGGTCTCTATGAGTGTGGGTCTCTGTGGGTCTCTGTGGGTCTCTGTGGGTCTCTATGAGTATGGGTCTCTGTGGGTCTATGTGTATGTGTCTCTGTGGGTCTCTATGAGTGTGGGTCTCTGTGGCTCTTTGTGTGTTTCTGTGGGTCTCTATGAGTGTGGGTCTCTGTGGGTCTCTGTGGGTCTCTGTGGGTCTCTGTGGGTCTCTATGAGTATGGATCTCTGTGGGTCTCTGTGTATGTGTCTCTGTGGGTCTCTATGAGTGTGGGTCTCTGTGGCTCTTTGTGTGTTTCTGTGGGTCTCTATGAGTGTGGGTCTCTATGAGTATGGGTCTCTGTGGGTCTCTGTGGGTCTCTATGAGTATGGGTCTCTGTGGCTCTCTGTGTGTCTCTATGGGTCTCTGTGGGTCTCTGTGGGTCTTTGTGGGTTTCTATGAGTATGGGTCTCTGCGGGTCTCTGTGGGTCTCTGTGAGTGTGGGTCTCTGTGGGTCTCTATGAGTGTGGGTCTCTGTGGGTCTCTATGAGTATGGGTCTCTGCGGGTCTCTGTGGGTCTCTGTGAGTGTGGGTCTCTGTGGGTCTCTATGAGTGTGGGTCTCTGTGGCTCTCTGTGTGTCTCTGTGAGTATGGGTCTCTGTGGCTCTCTGTGTGTCTCTATGAGTGTGGGTCTCTGTGGGTCTCTATGAGTATGGGTCTCTGTGGGTCTCTATGAGTATGGGTCTCTGTGTGTCTCTATGAGTATGGGTCTCTGTGGGTCTCTGTGGCTCTCTGTGTGTCTCTATGAGTGTGGGTCTCTGTGTGTCTCTATGAGTATGGGTCTCTGTGGGTCTCTGTGGGTCTCTGAGTATGGGTCTCTGTGGCTCTCTATGAGTATGGGTCTCTGTGTGTCTCTATGAGTATGGGTCTCTGTGGGTCTCTGTGGGTCTTTGTGGGTTTCTATGAGTATGGGTCTCTGTGGCTCTCTATGAGTATGGGTCTCTGTGTGTCTCTATGAGTATGGGTCTCTGCGGGTCTCTGTGGGTCTTTGTGGGTCTCTATGAGTATGGGTCTCTGCGGGTCTCTGTGAGTGTGGGTCTCTGTGGGTCTCTGTGAGTGTGGGTCTCTATGAGTATGGGTCTCTGTGGGTCTCTGTGGGTCTCTATGAGTATGGGTCTCTGTGGGTCTCTATGAGTATGGATCTCTGTGGGTCTCTATGAGTGTGGGTCTCTGTGGGTCTCTATGTGTATGGATCTCTGTGGGTCTCTGTGAGTGTGGGTCTCTGTGGGTCTCTGTGAGTGTGGGTCTCTGTGCGTCTCTGTGGGTCTCTCTGAGTATAGGTGTCTATGAGTATGGTTCTGTGGGTCTCTGTGGGTCTCTATGCGTCTCTATGAGTATGGGTCTCTGTGGGTCTCTATGAGTGTGGATCTCTGTGGGTCTCTATGAGTGTGGGTCTCTATGCGTCTCTATGAGTATGGGTCTCTGTGGGTCTCTATGAGTGTGGATCTCTGTGGGTCTCTATGAGTGTGGATCTCTGTGGGTCTCTATGAGTATGGGTCTCTGTGGGTCTCTATGAGAATGGGTCTCTGTGGGTCTCTGTGGGTCTCTGTGGGTCTCTATGAGAATGGGTCTCTGTGGGTCTCTGTGGGTCTCTGTGGGTCTCTATGAGTATGGGTCTCTGTGGGTCTCTGTGTATGTGTCTCTGTGGGTCTCTATGAGTGTGGGTCTCTGTGGCTCTTTGTGTGTTTCTGTGGGTCTCTATGAGTGTGGGTCTCTGTGGGTCTCTGTGGGTCTCTGTGGGTCTCTATGAGTATGGGTCTCTGTGGGTCTCTGTGTATGTGTCTCTGTGGGTCTCTATGAGTGTGGGTCTCTGTGGCTCTTTGTGTGTTTCTGTGGGTCTCTATGAGTGTGGGTCTCTGTGGGTCTCTGTGGGTCTCTGTGGGTCTCTATGAGTATGGATCTCTGTGGGTCTCTGTGTATGTGTCTCTGTGGGTCTCTATGAGTGTGGGTCTCTGTGGCTCTTTGTGTGTTTCTGTGGGTCTCTATGAGTGTGGGTCTCTATGAGTATGGGTCTCTGTGGGTCTCTGTGGGTCTCTATGAGTATGGGTCTCTGTGGCTCTCTGTGTGTCTCTATGGGTCTCTGTGGGTCTCTGTGGGTCTTTGTGGGTTTCTATGAGTATGGGTCTCTGCGGGTCTCTGTGGGTCTCTGTGAGTGTGGGTCTCTGTGGGTCTCTATGAGTGTGGGTCTCTGTGGCTCTCTGTGTGTCTCTATGAGTATGGGTCTCTGTGGCTCTCTGTGTGTCTCTATGAGTGTGGGTCTCTGTGGGTCTCTATGAGTATGGGTCTCTGTGGCTCTCTGTGTGTCTCTATGAGTGTGGGTCTCTGTGGGTCTCTATGAGTATGGGTCTCTGTGGGTCTCTATGAGTATGGGTCTCTGTGTGTCTCTATGAGTATGGGTCTCTGTGGGTCTCTGTGGCTCTCTGTGTGTCTCTATGAGTGTGGGTCTCTGTGGGTCTCTATGAGTGTGGGTCTCTGTGGGTCTCTGTGGGTCTCTATGAGTATGGGTCTCTGTGGCTCTCTGTGGGTCTCTATGAGTGTGGGTCTCTGTGTGTCTCTATGAGTATGGGTCTCTGTGGGTCTCTGTGGGTCTCTATGAGTATGGGTCTCTGTGGCTCTCTATGAGTATGGGTCTCTGTGGGTCTCTGTGGGTCTTTGTGGGTTTCTATGAGTATGGGTCTCTGCGGGTCTCTGTGGGTCTCTGTGGGTCTCTATGAGTATGGGTCTCTGTGGCTCTCTATGAGTATGGGTCTCTGTGTGTCTCTATGAGTATGGGTCTCTGCGGGTCTCTGTGGGTCTTTGTGGGTCTCTATGAGTATGGGTCTCTGTGGGTCTCTGTGAGTGTGGGTCTCTGTGGGTCTCTGTGAATGTGGGTCTCTGTGAGTGTGGGTCTCTATGAGTGTGGGTCTCTGTGGGTCTCTATGAGTGTGGGTCTCTGTGAGTGTGGGTCTCTATGAGTATGGGTCTCTGCGGGTCTCTGTGAGTGTGGGTCTCTGTGGGTCTCTATGAGTATGGGTCTCTGTGGCTCTCTATGAGTATGGGTCTCTGTGTGTCTCTATGAGTATGGGTCTCTGCGGGTCTCTGTGGGTCTTTGTGGGTCTCTATGAGTATGGGTCTCTGCGGGTCTCTGTGAGTATGGATCTCTGTGGGTCTCTATGAGTGTGGGTCTCTGTGGGTCTCTATGTGTATGGATCTCTGTGGGTCTCTATGAGTGTGGGTCTCTGTGGGTCTCTATGAGTGTGGGTCTCTGTGGGTCTCTATGTGTATGGATCTCTGTGGGTCTCTATGAGTGTGGGTCTCTGTGGGTCTCTATGTGTATGGATCTCTGTGGGTCTCTATGAGTATGGGTCTCTGTGGGTCTCTATGAGTATGGATCTCTGTGGGTCTCTATGAGTGTGGGTCTCTGTGGGTCTCTATGTGTATGGATCTCTGTGGGTCTCTATGAGTGTGGGTCTCTGTGGGTCTCTATGAGTGTGGGTCTCTGTGGGTCTCTATGTGTATGGATCTCTGTGGGTCTCTATGAGTGTGGGTCTCTGTGGGTCTCTATGTGTATGGATCTCTGTGGGTCTCTATGAGTGTGGGTTTCTGTGGGTCTCTATGAGTGTGGGTCTCTGTGGGTCTCTATGTGTATGGATCTCTGTGGGTCTCTGTGAGTGTGGGTCTCTGTGGGTCTCTATGAGTGTGGGTCTTTGCGGGTCTCTGCGGGTCTCTGTGAGCCTGTATGAAATAGTTGCACTTGAACTAACGTTCAAAGTTGTTCGATTTACGACGTCTCGATATGCGGACACCGTCTAAGGAAACTCACCCCCTTCGTCGCTGTCGAGGTATCGATTTGAAGCTTCCGTGACTGCACGAATCAATACTCTTTGGTTCTATCGGTAAAGTCACGTGGGTAGAAATTGTTTTTATTGATCACGACGTTTCGGTCGCCACGCAAGCCACCTTCATCAGGAGGAAGAGAACGAGTTCGTGACCTTACCGAAAGAAATTTCGATTTAAAGCTTTCGTG
This sequence comes from Lampetra fluviatilis, assembly GCF_964198595.1. Taxonomy (NCBI): domain Eukaryota; kingdom Metazoa; phylum Chordata; class Hyperoartia; order Petromyzontiformes; family Petromyzontidae; genus Lampetra; species Lampetra fluviatilis. The sequence continues at coordinate 25,316 of NW_027620872.1, forward strand.
ACTGCAGGGATTCATCTGCTTGGTTCTTTCGGTAAAGTCACGTAGAAGGGAAGTAATAAAATAATAAAAATAAAAGCAAATTTTGTATTATTTTATTATGGTTTATTTTTATTATTTTATTATTTTATTATTCTATAATGGTTCATTTTTGTTATTTTATTATTTTATTATTTTGCTATGCTTTATTTTTATTACTTTATTATTTTATTTTTCTATAACGGTTTATTCTTATTATTTTTTATTTTAGTATTTTGTTATGTTTTATTTGAATTATTTTATTATTTCCCTTCTACGTGACTTTACCGAAAGAACCAAGAAGATGACTTACCGAAAGAACCCTAGAGAATCGAGGTTTCACTGTAAGTTTGAACTGTGGTCGTGTAGCAGCAGTAGCGCGAATGGAGCAGTTCAGAAGTTCAACATTTTGAACTTCGATTTAAAGCTTTCGTGACTGCAGGGATTCATCTTCTTGGTTCTTTCGGTAAAGTCGTCACGTAGAAGGGAAATATTAAAATAATAAAAATAAAACATTATAAAATACAATTCTCACGACGTTTCGGCCACAACGCAAGCAGCCGTCCTCAGGTGAAGAATGAAACACCACCAAGCTTGGTGTATTTTATTATGTTTTATTTTTATTATTATATTATTTCCCTTCTACGTGACTTTACCGAAAGAACCAAGAAGATGAATCCCTGCTGCAGTCACGAAAGCTTTAAATAGAAATTGCTATTTTTCATTTGAAAGTTCCAAAGATTGAAAGTTCACCAGTCACGCAACAACAATTATGATTTTTTTCGTTGTTCCAAAATAAATTTTCCACCCAGCGACGTCCACACAGCCGAGGAAACGCTTCTAACAAAAACGAAGTTTTCCGCTACATTGGTTCGAGTACAAATTTACCAATCAGAAAACTAAAAAACACAATCTGTGTAATTATTTGGTTCTTTCGGTTAAGTCACGTCTAAAGATAAAATAATAAATTAAATTAAATAATAGAATACGACGTTTCGATTGCAACACAAGCAATCATCATCAGGTATAATGAAATAGCGACATAAAATCTAACCAGAAAACTATAGACAGACATATTAGCAGACAGATATCACCAAGATACATACATAGCGAGAGCGACACAGGTAACAGAGAGGGGTGATCGTCTCATAACCAGGCTATGCGTTAATTGTGTGTTGACCGACGCTCTGTGTTGTATTACATTACATTTCGATATTTTACTAGGTTATTTAATTTTAGTGTGTCCTTCTCCTGATTTTCAGGCTTGCTTGCCGTGCCATCGCATTCGCAGCACCACGTCTGTTGACCACTCATTGATATGCTAATTTTTTCTCTAACCCTCCTCCCTCTCTCTGCCTCCGCCCCCCCCCCTCTGTCTATTTAAGGCCACCACACAGAGACGATCACCCCTCTCTGTCACCTGTGTTGCTCTCGCTATGTATCTTGGTGATATCTGTCTGCTAATATGTCTGTCTATAGTTTTCTGGTTAGATTTTATGTCGCTATTTCATTATACCTGATGATGATTGCATGTGTTGCAATCGAAACGTCGTATTCTATTATTTAATTTAATTTATTATTTTATCTTTAGACGTGACTTAACCGAAAGAAACAAATAATAATTCCTGCAGTCACGAAAGTTCTAAAATTAAGATACAATCTGTGTAATTCCGTGTAACACGGAAGCTTTCGCGGCCAATATCATCAAAAAATATTGGTGGTGGTTTCTATTTTTGGAGAGTGGGGGGATCAGGATGGAACGGCGGAATTGTACATTTAAATTGTTCATCACACAGAGACCCAAAGACTCATCACACAGAGACCCAAAGACTCATCACACAGAGACCCATAGACTCATCACACAGAGACCCAAAGACTCATCACACAGAGACCCATAGACTCATCACACAGAGACCCATAGACTCATCACACAGAGACCCAAAGACTCATCACACAGATACCCATATATTCATCACACAGAGACCCACAGACTCACCACACAGAGAACCACAAAATCATCACACAGAAACCCACAGACTCACCACACAGAGAACCACAGACTCATCACACAGAGACCCACAGACTCACCACACAGAGACCCACAGGCTCATCACTCAGAGACCCACAGACTCATCACGCAGAGACCCATAGACTCACCACACAGAGACCCACAGACTCACCACACAGAGACCCACAGACTCACCACACAGAGACCCATAGACTCATCACACAGAGACCCACAGACTCATCACGCAGAGACCCATAGACTCACCACACAGAGACCCACAGACTCACCACACAGAGACCCATAGACTCACCACACAGAGACCCATAGACTCACCACACAGAGACCCACAGACTCACCACACAGAGACCCACAGACTCATCACGCAGAGACCCATAGACTCATCACACAGAGACCCACAGACTCACCACACAGAGACCCATAGACTCACCACACAGAGACCCACAGACTCACCACACAAAGACCCACAGACTCATCACGCAGAGACCCATAGACTCACCACACAGAGACCCACAGACTCACCACACAGAGACCCACAGACTCACCACACAGAGACCCATAGACTCACCACACAGAGACCCACAGACTCACCACACAGAGACCCACAGACTCACCACACAGAGACCCACAGACTCACCACACAGAGAACCACAGACTCATCACACAGAGACCCACAGACTCACCACACAGAGACCCACAGACTCACCACACAGAGACCCATAGACTCACCACACAGAGACCCACAGACTCACCACACAGAGACCCACAGACTCACCACACAGAGACCCACAGACTCACCACACAGAGAACCACAGACTCATCACACAGAGACCCACAGACTCATCACGCAGAGACCCACAGACTCACCACACAGAGACCCACAGACTCACCACACAGAGACCCACAGACTCACCACACAGAGAACCACAGACTCATCACACAGAGACCCACAGACTCATCACACAGAGACCCACAGACTCATCACACAGAGACCCACAGACTCACCACACAGAGAACCACAGACTCACCACACAGAGAACCACAGACTCATCACACAGAGACCCACAGACTCACCACACAGAGACCCACAGACTCATCACGCAGAGACCCATAGACTCATCACACAGAGACCCACAGACTCACCACACAGAGACCCACAGACTCACCACACAGAGACGCATAGACTCATCACACAGAGACCCATAGACTCATCACACAGAGACCCACAGACTCACCACACAGAGACCCACAGACTCACCACACAGAGACCCACAGACTCACCACACAGAGACGCATAGACTCATCACACAGAGACCCACAGACTCACCACACAGAGACCCACAGACTCACCACACAGAGACCCACAGACTCGCCACACAGAGACCCATAGACTCATCACACAGAGACCCACAGACTCATCACTCAGAGACCCACAGACTCACCACACAGAGACCCATAGACTCACCACACAGAGACCCACAGACTCACCACACACAGAGACCCATAGATGACTCACCACACACAGAGACCCACAGACTCATCACACAGAGACCCACAGACTCACCACACAGGGACCCTCAGACTCACCACACAGAGACCCACAGACTCACCACACAGAGACCCACAGACTCACCACACAGGGACCCACAGACTCACCACACACAGAGACCCACAGACTCACCACACAGGGACCCACAGACTCACCACACAGAGACCCACAGACTCACCACACAGGGACCCACAGACTCATCACACAGAGACCCACAGACTCATCACACAGAGACCCACAGACTCACCACACAGGGACCCACAGACTCATCACACAGAGACCCACAGACTCATCACACAGAGACCCACAGACTCACCACACAGAGACCCACAGACTCACCACACACAGAGACCCACAGACTCACCACACACAGAGACCCATAGACTCACCACACAGAGACCCACAGACTCACCACACAGAGACCCACAGACTCACCACACAGAGACCCACAGACTCACCACACACAGAGACCCACAGACTCACCACACAGAGACCCACAGACTCACCACACAGAGACCCATAGACTCACCACACAGAGACCCACAGACTCACCACACAGAGACCCACAGACTCACCACACACAGAGACCCACAGACTCACCACACAGAGACCCACAGACTCACCACACAGAGACCCACAGACTCATCACACAGAGACCCACAGACTCATCACACAGAGACCCACAGACTCACCACACAGAGACCCACAGACTCACCACACACAGAGACCCACAGACTCACCACACACAGAGACCCATAGACTCACCACACAGAGACCCACAGACTCACCACACAGAGACCCACAGACTCACCACACAGAGACCCACAGACTCACCACACACAGAGACCCACAGACTCACCACACAGAGACCCACAGACTCACCACACAGAGACCCATAGACTCACCACACAGAGACCCACAGACTCACCACACAGAGACCCACAGACTCACCACACACAGAGACCCACAGACTCACCACACAGAGACCCACAGACTCACCACACAGAGACCCACAGACTCACCACACAGAGACCCACAGACTCACCACACAGAGACCCACAGACTCACCACACACAGAGACCCACAGACTCACCACACAGAGACCCACAGACTCACCACACAGAGACCCACAGACTCACCACACAGAGACCCACAGACTCACCACACAGGGACCCACAGACTCATCACACAGAGACCCACAGACTCATCACACAGAGACCCACAGACTCACCACACACAGAGACCCATAGATGACTCACCACACACAGAGACCCACAGACTCATCACACAGAGACCCAGAATCCTTGGAGCCCAACACGTTTTGTCCTTGGGCATCAACAGCGGAGCGAGGGAGGTGGCAGCACACGAAGGGAGAGTTCTGCAGGCGATGGGGACACGGCACCACGTGACCTGTCTAGAGGCCGGGGGGGAGGCAGCATTGTGACCACGGTAATCACTCCACGTTGGCTGGTGATGCCATCACCATCATCATCACCACCACTGTCAACATCACCACCATCATCACCATCATCATCACCACCATCACCACCATCACCACCACCACCACCATCACCACCATCACCATCACCACCACCATCACCACCATCACCACCACCATCACCACCATCACCACCACCATCACCACCAACATCACCATCACCACCACCACCATCACCACCACCACCACCATCACCACCATCACCACCATCACCACCACCACCACCATCACCACCACCATCACCACCATCACCACCACCGTCACCACCATCACCACCACCACCACCGTCACCAACATCACCACCACCACCACCATCACCACCATCACCACCACCACCACCATCACCACCATCACCATCACCACCACCATCACCACCGTCACCATCACCATCACCACCATCACCATCACCACCATCACCATCACCACCATCACCACCATCACCACCACCACCACCACCACCACCACCATCACCACCACCATCACCACCACCACCACCACCATCACCACCGTCACCATCACCACCACCACCATCACCACCACCATCACCACCATCACCACCATCACCACCACCACCATCACCACCGTCACCATCACCACCATCACCACCACCACCATCACCACCGTCACCACCACCATCACCACCACCACCACCATCACCACCGTCACCATCACCATCACCACCACCATCACCACCATCACCACCACCATCACCACCATCACCACCACCACCATCACCACCACCACCACCATCACCACCATCACCACCACCACCATCACCACCACCACCACCATCACCACCATCACCACCACCACCATCACCACCACCATCACCACCACCATCACCACCGTCACCACCACCACCATCACCACCATCATCACGACCATCACCACCAACATCACCATCACCACCACCACCATCACCACCATCACCACCACCACCACCACCACCACCATCACCACCATCACCACCATCACCACCACCACCACCATCACCACCATCACCACCACCACCATCACCACCACCATCACCACCATCACCACCACCGTCACCACCATCACCACCACCACCACCGTCACCAACATCACCACCACCACCATCACCACCATCACCACCATCACCATCACCACCACCATCACCACCGTCACCATCACCACCATCACCATCACCACCACCATCACCACCATCACCACCATCACCATCATCACCACCACCACCACCATCACCACCATCACCACCATCACCACCGTCACCATCACCATCATCACCACCATCACCACCATCACCACCACCACCATCACCACCATCACCACCATCACCACCACCACCATCACCACCATCATCACCACCACCATCACCATCACCACCATCACCACCATCACCACCACCACCGTCACCACCATCACCACCACCGTCACCAACATCACCACCACCACCATCACCACCATCACCACCACCACCATCACCACCACCATCACCACCGTCACCATCACCACCATCACCACCATCACCACCATCACCATCACCACCACCATCACCACCATCACCACCATCACCATCACCACCACCATCACCACCATCACCACCATCACCACCACCACCACCATCACCACCATCACCACCGTCACCATCAACACCATCACCACCATCACCACCACCACCATCACCACCACCATCACCACCATCACCACCACCACCATCATCATCATCACCACCACCATCACCACAGTCACCATCACCACCACCACCATCACCACCACCATCACCACCATCACCACCACCACCATCATCATCATCACCACCACCATCACCACAGTCACCATCACCACCATCACCACCACCATCACCACCATCACCACCATCACCACCATCACCACCACCACCACCACCACCACCATCACCACCATCACCACCACCACCACCATCACCACCATCACCACCATCACCACCACCACCACCATCACCACCATCACCACCACCACCATCACCACCACCATCACCATCACCACCACCACCATCACCACCACCGTCACCACCATCACCACCACCACCACCGTCACCAACATCACCACCACCACCATCACCACCATCACCACCATCACCATCACCACCACCATCACCACCGTCACCATCACCACCATCACCATCACCACCACCATCACCACCATCACCACCATCACCATCATCACCACCACCACCACCATCACCACCATCACCACCATCACCACCGTCACCATCACCATCATCACCACCATCACCACCATCACCACCACCACCATCACCACCATCACCACCATCACCACCACCACCATCACCACCATCATCACCACCACCATCACCATCACCACCATCACCACCATCACCACCACCACCGTCACCACCATCACCACCACCGTCACCAACATCACCACCACCACCATCACCACCATCACCACCACCACCATCACCACCACCATCACCACCGTCACCATCACCACCATCACCACCATCACCACCATCACCATCACCACCACCATCACCACCATCACCACCATCACCATCACCACCACCATCACCACCATCACCACCATCACCACCACCACCACCATCACCACCATCACCACCGTCACCATCAACACCATCACCACCATCACCACCACCACCATCACCACCACCATCACCACCATCACCACCACCACCATCATCATCATCACCACCACCATCACCACAGTCACCATCACCACCACCACCATCACCACCACCATCACCACCATCACCACCACCACCATCATCATCATCACCACCACCATCACCACAGTCACCATCACCACCATCACCACCACCATCACCACCATCACCACAGTCACCATCACCACAGTCACCATCCGCCTGATCCCCAGATTCGTTCTCCTCCAGCTGTGAGCGGCTTCTAATCTGAGGCCGTCACCGCCGAGATGTGAGACAACAGCTGTCACCCCCCCACTACCCCCCCCACTACCCCCCCACTACCCCCCCACTACCCCCCCTATACTACACCCCCCCACTACACCCCGACCACTACCCCCCCCACTACACCCCCCACTACCCCCCACTACACCCGCCACTACACCCCCCCCACTACCCCCCCCCCACTACACCCCCCCACTACACCCCGACCACTACCCCCCCCCACTACACCCCGACCACTACCCCCCCCCCACTACACCCCCCACTACCTCCCCCCCACTACACCCCCCCACTACACCCCCACCACTACCCCCCCCCACTACACCCCCCACTACCCCCCACTACACCCGCCACTACACCCCCCCCACTACCCCCCTCCCACTACCCCCCCCCACTACACCCCCCACTACCCCCCACTACACCCGCCACTACACCCCCCCCCACTACACCCCCCCACTACACCCCGACCACTACCCCCCCCCACTACACCCCCCACTACCCCCCCCCCACTACACCCCCACCACTACCCCCCCCACTACACCCCCCACTACACCCCCCCCCCACTCCATCTCCCCCCCCCTCCCCGCCATCCCATCCGCCCTCGCACCCATCCCATCTCCACATCCACCTCCATCCCCCTACATCCACCTCCCCCCATCGCTCTGAAACATCCTCCAATCACCAACATCACATCTCTCCCTTGCCCCCATCCTCGTCACCCCCCCCCCCCCCAACATCACCCCCCAAACATCATCACATCCCCCCCCCCCATCCCTCCCCCATCCTCACAGCCCCATCACCCCATCACCCTCCACTTGCCTAGCGACCCCCAATCCCCCATCTCCTCCATCACCGTCGCTCCCATCCTCCACATCATCCCCCCATCCCCCCCCCTCCACCCCCACCCACATCGCCCCACCCCCCTCCATCCCTCCTCCCCCCACATCCCCCCCCCCATCCCTCCTCCCCCCACATCCCCCCCCCATCCCTCCTCCCCCCACATCCCCCCCCCCATCCCTCCTCCCCCCACATCCCCCCCCCTCCCATCCCTCCTCCCCCCACATCCCCCCCCCACCACCCTCCATCCCCCCCCCCTCCATCCCCCCCCCCACATCCCCCCCCCCTCCTCCCTCCTCCCCCCCCCCCCCCCTCCATCCCTCCCCCCCACATCCCCCCCCCCTCCATCCCTCCTCCCCCACATCCCCCCCCCCCTCCATCCCTCCTCCCCCCACATCCCCCCCCCCCATCCCTCCTCCTCCCCCACATCCCCCCCCCCCATCCCTCCTCCCCCCCACATCCCCCCCCCCATCCCTCCTCCCCCCCACATCCCCCCCCCCCACATCCCTCCTCCCCCCACATCCCCCCCCCCATCCCTCCTCCCCCCACATCCCCCCCCCCATCCCTCCTCCCCCCACATCCCCCCCCCCCATCCCTCCTCCCCCCACATCCCCCCCCCCATCCCCCTCCTCCCCCCCACATCCCCCCCCCCATCCCTCCTCCCCCCACATCCCCCCCCCCATCCCTCCTCCCCCCACATCCCCCCCCCCTCCCTCCTCCCCACATCCCCCCCCCCACCCTCCTCCCCCCACATCCCCCCCCATCCCTCCCCCCCCATCCCCCCCCCCATCCCTCCTCCCCCCACATCCCCCCCCCCATCCCTCCTCCCCACCCCCCCCATCCCCCCCCCCACATCCCCCCCCCCATCCCCCCCCCCACATCCCCCCCCCATCCCTCCTCCCCCCACATCCCCCACCCCCCCCCCATCCTCTCCCCCCCACATCCCCCCCCCCATCCCTCCTCCCCCCACATCCCCCCCCCCATCCCTCCTCCCCCCACATCCCCCCCCCATCCCTCCCCCCACATCCCCCCCCATCCCTCCTCCCCCACATCCCCCCCCATCCCTCCTCCCCCCACATCCCCCCCCCATCCTCTCCCCCCATCCCCCCCCCACCCACCCCCCCATCCCCCCCCCATCCCTCCTCCCCCCACATCCCCCCCCCCCATCCCTCCTCCCCCCACATCCCCCCCCCCACCTCCCCCCCCATCCCCCCCCACCCTCCTCCCCCCACATCCCCCCCATCCCTCCTCCCCCCACATCCCCCCCCCCATCCCTCCTCCCCCCACATCCCCCCCCCCATCCCTCCTCCCCCCACATCCCCCCCCCCCATCCCTCCTCCCCCCACATCCCCCACCCTCCCCCCCCCATCCCTCCTCCCCCCACATCCCCCCCCCTCCATCCCTCCTCCCCCCCACATCCCCCCCCCCTCCATCCCTCCTCCCCCCACATCCCCCCCCCCTCCATCCCTCCTCCCCCCACATCCCCCCCCCCCATCCCTCCTCCCCCACATCCCCCCCCCCTCCATCCTCCTCCCCCCCATCCCCCCCCCCCATCCCTCCTCCCCCCACATCCCCCCCCCCCACCCTCCTCCCCCCATCCCCCCCCACATCCCTCCCCCATCCCCCCCCCATCCCTCCTCCCCCACATCCCCCCCCCCATCCCTCCTCCCCCCACATCCCCCCCCCCTCCATCCCTCCTCCCCCCACATCCCCCCCCTCCATCCCTCCTCCCCCCACATCCCCCCCCCATCCCTCCCCCCCCACATCCCCCCCCCCATCCCTCCTCCCCCCACATCCCCCCCCCCCATCCCTCCTCCCCCCACATCCCCCCCCCCATCCCTCTCCCCCCACATCCCCCCCCCCATCCCATCCCCCCCCCATCCCCCCCCCATCCCTCCTCCCCCCACATCCCCCCCCCCCATCCCTCCTCCCCCCACATCCCCCCCCCCCCCCATCCCTCCTCCCCCCCACATCCCCCCCCCCATCCCTCCTCCCCCCACATCCCCCCCCCCCATCCCTCCTCCCCCCACATCCCCCCCCCCCATCCCTCCTCCCCCCACATCCCCCCCCCCATCCCTCCTCCCCCACATCCCCCCCCCCCATCCCTCCTCCCCCCACATCCCCCCCCCCATCCCTCCTCCCCCACATCCCCCCCCCCCCATCCCTCCTCCCCCCACATCCCCCCCCCCCCATCCCTCCTCCCCCCACATCCCCCCTCCCCCATCCCTCCTCCCCCCCACATCCCCCCCCCCCATCCCTCCTCCCCCCCCCCCCCATCCCTCCCCCCCACCCCCCATCC